>NW_018020638.1:285579-309249 GCF_002006095.1 Pseudomyrmex gracilis
AGCGGCGGCGGGAGAACGAGGGGGTACACCGGAGGCCGGGGCCCGCGCGCGCGTATGATATTAAACACTATAATTATTATTTAAATTCCAGTAGGATGGCTCCCGGTGTTGCGGCTCCCTCCTCTTCGTCTGCCCCCCTTTCTCATCGTGCCTCCCTCTTTCTACCGCGCTTCGTCTCTTTCTACCGCGGCTCCGTTCTTGCTCTCTCGCGTTCTCCCTGCCTCCCCCGCCCCTATCTCGTCGTATGGCCGCGCAGCCACGCGCTTTTTGCTCTCGTATACCGGTCGCCCCTCGTCGACCGATCCTTTTGCTTTTTTGAAGTCGCTTTGCTCCTGCTCCGCCCGCGCGTAGGCGCGACTCTCTCCCGGCCTCTCTCCCGGTCGGGCATCCAGACCGAGACGAGAAAGAACGGTCGCAACCATAGACCCGATCTTATAGCCATTGCCACCATGAGATGGTTTATTGCCGGGACCTGACCCCATGTAATCACTATAAACTATATCTTCTCCTCTCCCTCGCTCTCGCGAGAGGAGGGCCCTTTCCTCCATATCTACGTGTTCGTATTAAGTGCCATTACGCGCAGCGCGGGAGGCCCATCCTCTTCAGTCTCCTTTTTCTATGCTATCGCTTTCCCTAATATTTTTACTATCTTCTCGCAATTTGCGATCTTCTTCGAAAATATTTTTGGCGAGATAAGCGTTTTTAAACGATTTGAGATAAATAAATAAATTGTAGGTTTTTCTTGTATGTATGTGTCATTTTTTCGTCCCGCAGTAAATTTTTCATCTCGGGAAAAGGACAGTCACAACGGACGTGGTCGAGCAAGAAGGGAAGGTCTAGAGTGCTCTTCTCTCGGTCGCTCTCCCGACTTCGATGCAAATAATCTTCCTCCTCTCATGACCGAAGAAAAACAATGCGCCGGATTCAATACCGGTAGCAAGATCGTGCGTTGTGGGTGGGCTTCTCTCAACCGAGAGAGAAACGATAGCAACACAGCGGCAACAGCATCGAGAGAGCTGCAGGGGCAGCGTATCTCCACAGTTTCACGGTCTCGTGGAGCTGGCGGTTCCGTTGGTTCTTATGAGAACGAGCGCGATAGTCTCGATAAAGATCCACGCACACCAGAATTTGTCATTGCATTTTGTAAATCCGCTTTTTACGATTTCGTGCGTGTTACATGTGCAAACAACGCGCGTTCTCGATTTTTAACCTAAAAATCGCACTATTCGCGGATTTTATTCTGACGTTTTTTATTCTCGAGTCATGTATCGGGGCCATCGCGATCAAATTTTACCGCAGCAAAAATGGTCTTGCGTAACCGCCGGGCGCGGGCGAAGCATCACCGATGTGAGAGAAGCTTTACGGGGGTAGCATAGTAGCCACCGAGCTGAGGCGATTTCTTCGCGGTGGAGACCTCCGCACGGGCTTGTTATTATTTGTACTATTGTTGGCTCGTGACTTGCAACCCGGGCCTTACCCACGAGCCATTCGCTCTTGCTGGCTCGACTCTTTGGTCCGCCCACAGGAAAACAAACATATATCTCGGACCGTCTGCGCTACGTTTTCTTCCTGACATCGATGACGACGGCACGCGATCTGTCATGCATTTTCTTACGCGACTCCAGTACATAATTTGTCAAATACAATATATTTTCGCTGTCAAATTAATTAATTAGTTTCACCGTGTGAAAATATATTGAGGATGCAGAGATCATACACTCATGTATTGAGTGTGTTGGGAGAATATTATTGCCGCGATTTTTACTGCAATTGTGCCGGTTGGCAATTATATGTATATACGCATGCGATTCGTCCAAGTGACGCGACGAGTAAATCGGCGATTCGATAAGAATCAAGAATAATGTTAAATTCAACGATGTCGACAAACGTGCACGTGAATGATTTACTCTCGCTCTCGCGGAGCTGGCACACATCTGCGACGGCGGCAGACCGTTTTAGGAATCAACGGTAGCGGTCATTACCAACTTTGTCGTATTCGATGTGACATTCGCGAGAAGCGGGTTTGCTTGGATACACACGATCGCCGCCGTTCGATCAGTTCGTGAGAAAACGCGCTAGTTAAGTCAATACGATCGCGTTATACACGGGAGCGTTTCAATGGAAAAGTTTCCCGCGACGATCACCGCACGTTCTCCGATCGATCTGCCGCCCGTATGTTCGATCGTTCGATCGTAGACTCTCGTCCGATATATCTCGATCGGCGAGCGCTTAGGTTCGTTCGTTGCCTAATGGTGGGATCGGTAAAGGAGCGATTAAATCGCAGATTCCTTATCTCGCCTTACAGTTTCCACCCTGCTCCCTGGGCGGGAAGAGCCTCGAGGCGTCTACGAAGACGCGCCGCGCTGCTTCCCCACGTCTTTCCCGTTCACTCCCCTCGCGCGCCGTCGACGTTTTTCGAGTCGGGTATACGTACCTCGGTGCAGAGGCACGTCATTATACTCACGTCACTCAAAAGCTCCTCTTCTTCTGCTCTGCCGGGGTCCGGAGTTATGAGAAACACGAGCCGCGAGGTAACCGCTGCTGCCGCCACCGCCTTGGCCAGCGCTTCTCTTCTTCTTCTTCTTCTTCTTCTTCTTCTTCTTCTTCTTCTTCTTCTTCTGCTTTTCATTCTCTTCTTTACGTCCTCATCGTCTGTTCCTCTCACCGTCAGATCGCTCGCTCGCCCCCGCTCTTCGAACAATCATTTATAACCTCGCACGATAATTCGTGCAACGTGTCTCCGAACAAAAACCGCGATCGATAACGGCGGCCAGATAGGCTAAGGGACGCTGTTTCTTGATGTCCTACGGTCGATCGTACAATCGTAAGAGCTACGGCAACACTGCGTGTCGGTGCGAACGAAACGAAGGTTTATCTCACTTTCTTTTCAACGATCGGTTTCGACTCTCGATTGAATATACGATCGATCTTCTCGGTATATCTTCGAAAATAGTATTTTCTTCAGAGACAACGTTATCTTCCTTCAAAACTGTCTATTCTATTTTTGATTCGTGTGTGGCAATCTCTTCTCGGACACGCGTTGGAATTTGCGGAAAGGCCTCGACGCAATAGTCGTCGAAATAAAACGTGACGATGCGCGACTAATAATAATAAGGTGCAAAAGGAAAGTCTCGGGCTGGTGCAACGCGTAGGCGAATCGAGAGTGCAGGGCCCACGACGACGCCTCGCCCTTTCCTCGGCACCGTCTAACGCCATTCTTTCACTCGCGCTTCCCCCGCTTCGTTCGGCCGCGTGTGTGTGTGTGTGTACCCACTAACCCATAATTAGAGGCTTTTGCAAATTATATGCGCGAACGTGTGTCCCCTCGGTAAAATATCGGCTTAATAATAACAGTTGGAGAGCACGGCAATTATCAGGGACCCCTGGAGGAGCGAGAAGACAGTCTCCGGTCTTTCTTTTGTCTCCTCCTCTTCCTCCTCCGCGCGCAGAGATTTTCTTTTTATATCTCACCGAATATATATATATATAAATATACCACGTCTCTTCGAGTGAAGAAGAGAAGAGATTATTTTTGCATCATTCTGAGAAAATCAGAAGTTGATAAAGAGACACTTGAGATTGTTAGACACTCGCTTCGTGTTTTATTCGACGGATATTCGATTCGTCTCTTCTTCGGTATCGAATCCGCTGCAAGAAGAGTTAAGTCTCTCGAAGGAGAAGAAACTTTCTCTTCTAGCGGCACGTTCGCTGTTTTGCCAGCTATAATTATACTAGCTCGCGTTTTTTGTTTAGGACGATCGTGTGGGCACACACGGCTTCGTTTGTTCGATGGGTATGGGTATATATATATACGCACACCGTGTTCTTAAGGGCGGTCATAATGCACGACCGGATACAGTGGCTTTTTATTGGCTAATTGGAAATTAAGCCGAGTTAAACAGCGAGCAGCCAACGCTTTCTTGCCCGCCTCGAGTCGTTCTGCGAGTCGCTAATTTAATTTGCGGTTTCGTCGCGTTCGTTCATACCTGAGAAACTTTAACGGCACTGGCTGTGTGCTCCGCGTCGCTCCCGGTCATGCTTGATTTTTCGAAAAGCCATTACAGCGCCACGTATCTCTCTACGTTTTTAAAAGCGTTAAGTGATTCCTAGACAATCTATTAAGTGACACCTTAACTGTAATTTAATAAAGCTAATTGTAATTCAAATTACACAATAAGTTGAAAAGAGGAAATCCTAGACTTGATGCTAGTCTCGCTTTTGTCTGTCCTGTCTCTCCATTGTCGCGCTTCACAAAGCCACGGGCTTTGAAATCTTATCCGTTTCAGTTGGAGAAGAACGAAAGATTGAACTCTTCTAGAAGTCACGGAGGCTTAATAAACCTCACTCTCGATTGTTCGAGAGCTGTCGTTCGCGCGCAAGGAAACATGTAACGCACCAGCAAGTAGGTACGTGTATCTCGTGCGAGAAAAGAAGGGGAGGGGACATTACGGAGGGCACAAAAAACAGGACCCGATTTGTCGACGAGATTAGACAATTTGTAAACACGGCGTGCCGGGTGTACCGTGGTTGACCTGTCTCTGAACCCGTCGTCGAAGTTCTGCTTCTCTCTCTCTCTCTTTCTCTCTCTTTTTCTCTCTCCTCGTTCTGTGTTCCCCCCTATTTCCTTCCTTCGACCATGAAGAAACTCGTCGCTGTCGTAATTCGAATACATTCACCCTGGTTCACCCATTCACTCTTTTCATTCACATCGGCCTTTCCCTCGTACGCACCGGCCGCGAACACGATGACGCCGTAGATCCGAGAGATCGTGATTATAAGAAGATGCTGGTGGAGGTAGGTGGAGAGAAGACAAGACGCAACGGACCACGGCGCGACTGCGGTCGCTGCTGAGGTCAGGTCGAGCAGGTCGCGAGCAACGGACGTGCGGACGTGTAGGACGCGTCGCCGCACGTTTCGCTCTTATCGATACTGACGAGGTCCAATGTGTGGTCGGGGCGGAGGACCAGGAAAACACGAAGGAGGTCCCGACACGGTTCCTTCATTCAAGGATGCGCCTCGCCACACCTCCGTCGTGAAGAGAAGTCTGCCGGTGAAGAAAATAAACCGGATGTGGTGTTGTGTCAGGCATCTCTTTCAGGCATCTCTTGTCATGTGATCGATGTAACTCTCATGAATTTATTACACACATCTTCATACAAATATTGTGTTTTTAAAGTATCTAAATATAGTCCTAGTTCAATACGGTAGTAATTAATAAAAAACGACGATGACACTGATTTTTCATCATTTTTGTTATCAATTATCTGCAAAGATATACAAGTACAATGACAAGGAAGACAAGTGTGACAAATGAAAAGACGCGCTGAGAAAAAGTGCCGTTTTTTCACCGCACGAAATTAAATGAAGTCTCCCTTTCGAGAGAATATGACTTTTGTTCCCCTTTCCATTTCTCTGCATCTGGCTTCGCCCTTCGCCTCGTCCCTTCTGCGACGTCCCGAGATGCGCGAGAGATGTGTTAGGGCGGTGACTTCAGACTTGCCTAACCTCACGTGGACACATCGGCTCTTCGCGCGCCCACGCGCGGAGAAAAAGCTACGGGACCCCCTTTGTTCCCTTCTCTCTTTGTCGTTAAACAATGAAACACACGGGGGAACTCTAATAACCTCGGCACACGCAGGTATAAGCAGGTAGTGCCGGCACATGTTGCACGGATACGATGTGTAGGTCGCGATTCCTGACTATGAAAGACAAATTATAATGACTGACGACGACGACGACGACGAAGCAGTTCTTTGATAGCAGAATGTCGCGTGAATACAAAAAAAAAAAAAGATTTTTACATTTGCAATGTTGCAAGTGTCGATGAAAACGAGAGAAGAATCTTATCGAGAAAGGAATAGTCGAATGAGTCATGTCGCAATTGAATCACGTCGTCGAATTCGAGGCTACAAGTCATCCCGTATGTAACAGACGCACGTTTCGCTCCGGGTTATCAATGGCGCTCGACGATGACGCGCGAGATCCATTTCGTATTCCAATAAAAGTGGCGCGAAACGTTGCTCCTTCGTAATTCGGCGGATCTAATGGTGTCGGAAGACGAGCAAAAGCGCGATCTCCGCGCGGACAAAAGAGAACGAACGGTGAAGGGAAGGGACAGGAGTTCTCTCTTCTCGGCCGGCTCGAGAGAGATCGGACTCGTGACCCGGCCCTTTTCGTTCCTGGCACATTGATTCTCCGGAGTGACGGATGGTTCGGGGTCGAAGGAGGTCACGGTGGCGCCTCTCGGTCCCCTGTTTCCTTCTCCCGCCAAACGGCTCTCGATGTTTAGTTTAGGTTTCCGTCGTTCGGAATCTCGTCGTTCTATCGTCTCGCGCGCTTCGATTTTTTTGTCTGCGTGGTATATTCTTCTCGCCTAGACTTTGCCTTCGTAGAGAGGGAAACGCAAATAAACTCGAGATCGCGGCGGTACTAGCACTCGGCCGTGAATCTCAAGTGTTATCACAGCGATCACACGATAAACGCTCACAATTCGTACAAGGAAATTCAAGTATCAAGGCTAACGGAAGATTCTCTGCTTTGATCCGCGCTTTCTCTCTCTCTCTCTCTCTCTCTCTCTCTCTCTCTCTCTTTCTCTCTTTTTTGTCAAGTGCTCTTATCAAGTCAAGTAATGGAAATGTAATTTGATATAATGTTAAACAAAATATACATATACTCTCGCGGATGTTTGTTTAGCAGTGGTCCGACACTGTAGCGCGCAAAAATGGTCAGCGATAATTTTTTTTTTTTTTTTTAATATATTTTCTTCCGAGCAAGTATCATGATATGTTTTCAATCGAAACACACACAACCGAGAGATCTAAAACGTGACAGAACAGCGCGAGACGGGCACGAGAAGCAAAAGGCGGTATGCACGAGCGACGCTCTCGATGGAAAAATTAATAGAATTATATTTCGCTTCTCCCGATCTTTTTCTGTCTCTCGTGCGCTCTGTACTGGATATTACAACTGGGAAATCAGGGTCACGAAGACACTCGAAAAGTTAGGGTGTAAGAAGACGGGACGGGAAAATACAGCCATCCGCTCGCCCTCTGTGGAACAGACACTACGCTGACTTTCGGGATAAGAGAGAGAGAGAGAGGTTCATGCGCTTAACCATCCCGTCTAAGATTTGTCACGAGCCGGTTCGCCTGGCCGAGTTACTCTCGTCTTGATAAGGAAACTTCGTTGGACGGTTTGCAGACAGCAACTTCCGCTTGTAACTTTCTTTTATATCCCATCCACTAATGTCCCGTGCTGTTTTGACACGGGAGATTAGAATCGGTATTGATGTTTTCTCCCGATTTAAAGTTTTTAATTAAAGCTAAATTTTTTATTTTGCTTTCTCAAAAGCGTCCCTTCGTCTTTCAAACGCTTCTCGGGAAATGTTCGATCGCTATTGAATTCTACGCGATCTTCGTCGCTATCTGTTCCGATAAATTCGCGGAAAAATTGCGATATGAATATTCGCGAACACATAATTTTTGCTGTCTCATTTTCTCTCTTGAACATATTTCTCATTGCACATTTCTCTCCGCGTTTCTGATAAGTTATATTACCGTTTGGCTGTATAAACTTTATGACGACGTTTTCCTGGTTTCGAAATAGGCAAATCGCGTGCGCGCGAACGAGAAGAGCGCCAATGGTCAAAAACCCACATTGACGGTGACGGCGAGATTCATGGCCGTCAAACGAACCGATAGCTCGTAGGCAGGCCGTAAAACTGCGCTAAAACGAGAATGATGCGTCGTGGTTTGCAACTTCTATTTCGAGGCGCGCGACCCCGGAAACGAACCAAGTGGCAAAAGGCGAGGCTCCTCGCTTGCTTTCGTGCTTTTTCTCTCACCGAAACCGTTACGACGCACCGTGTATTGTGCCGGACGGTATTATTACACCGACTCGTCGGTTACCGCGTCTTATGAAAGAGTCGCGACAAGGAGAAAGAGAGAGAGAGAAATAGAGATCCGCGTCTTCGTTACTTGCTTTTTAATTTTCTCTCTACACCGTGTACCGGGAAAAATTCCGAAAGAGCCACTTTATACGTGCGAACTGATATCTGTATCTTTTTGTCACGCCAAAACTTTATAACAAAAAAAAAAAAAAAAATAGTCACGCGTACATATGTTACGGAATGTTCGCGAAATGCACGTGACGATATCATTGGGAGAGATTAAAGTGAAAACACAAAACGTTTCTCTTCAAATAAATTCAGACGAAGTTATTACAAGTATTTTCGCTATCGTTTACGCAGCACCGGTGCAATAACAATTATTTATGTGAAATGTAAATGATGAGAAAGCAGATCCCCGCGGGTTTAATGAATTCGGACTTCTCTCTCCGCGCGCGGCGCGGCGGTAGGAAGGGTTAATATCGTGGTTATCAAAATGTGTGCGTCCGGTTCTCTAGATCGCGATGCGAAATAACGCCGGGTGTATTAATAGCGCGTATCGATTGGAAAACCAGTTTTCACTGAAACAACACGCGATTCGCGCGGTGCGTCCGCGAAGTTAACTCTAAATCGTATTCCGGTCTAATAAATTTCCACCGCGGTGTATAGAGAGATCCGTGTACTACCACGCGGAGCGTATAATCCGCGCGGCGCGCGGCTGCTCCTATCTGACAACGTGTTTTCATATGTTAAAGACACGATGCTCCGTTGGAAGGAGACGTTACGCGGCGACGGGCGTTAGTTGTGTGCTAGAGTCCCATTCCCGCGATCCTTTTTTCTTTTCTCCGCCGGGCGATAAAGCGTCCGAGGAACGGAACGAAGGCACGACAGTTCTACATATTGGCTGGTATCTCCGGCCATTTATCTCCGAATTCATTACTGCCTAGCTGATGCAGCGCGACCGTGCATCGTGTGTATACACACCCCGCCGGAAAAGGACCCCGAACGAATCCCTCGCGCTCGATGTGCTCTCTTCTCCCTCTCTCTCTCTCTCTCTCTCCCCCTTTCTCCTCATTCTCCTCCTCAACGATCCCGTAAAGCGCTTTCTTTTCCCGTGGAATCCACTTTGTATTAGGAGCTGACAAGCTGTCGAAACAAATGTACTTCCGCAGTCGTTTTTTTCTTTCTCGGGTGATAATTGCCGACGCGATATATTGACGTAAATTTTATGACTAGACTAACGTAGGTAAATTAAAAGTTAACTTCGTTACTAATTGGCAACTTAAAAGTTATGATCCGTAAATAAATGTGTGTGTAAAAAATTGATTAATTTCATCAAAAATTAAAACACCTCACTGCGATCTTCTGTTTACTTACAACGAGATACACGTTTTAATAAGAAACAAAAACCGATTTGTTGAAAAAAATAAAAATGGAATATGACTGTTAAAGATTGCGTCGTGTAAAACATAATGCTTTTTGCAATCAGCCCCGTTGATATCGTTCGTTGGCGATTACGATCCGGATTCTGCAACGTGATTGTTATTAAGAGCTACATTACTCAGTGGCTTTTAATCGCTTCGCTGCGCCCGAGGAGGAGATCGTCTCGTTTAAATATTTTTTCGCGACTCCCTCGTCGCGAGCGATTTATCATTCCGGCCGCGCTAGTTGCAACCACGACCAAGGTCTCTCCTTTGGACTGCCGTTCTCGTTCTCTATTCTGTCGACTGAAATTCGAGCGGTTTTCAATTCGTGGTGTGATTTTGCAAATCTACTATTGTTTGTTCAAAAAATTCTGACGTAAAAAAAAAAAAAAAAAAAAGAAGCAATTGACTCTTCAATTTGTACATATTTTTGTTATGCAGAATTATTTCAACTTGCAATAGTAAGCTCGGTCATATTCGCGCATTTAAAGGTAAATTATTATTATACAGATTGGTATCCGGCTACCGGTACATCATCGCGATCCGTTCATAACACGCTGATAAGACGAGTTTTTTGACTCTTTTTTGGCACGGTATTCATTCGCGTGAAATATGCGCGTGCGCGCGGTTATACAAAACGCTTATATTGCCGGAGCGTATGTAAATTTTCCATCCCGGAGACGCGTCAATGCTAGATCCTCTTTCTTCGCTTCATTGTTTTGGCCAACTTTTTTTTTTCCACTCGCAATCGCCGTTCCACTCCCTGACTTTCTGCGACCGTTCCCCCGGCCGTTCGCATTCGCCGTTCTTCACCGACCGCGCGGCACCGCTGTACGGTACATACGGGGGTCGTTATGTTTTATGGCTAATTGTTTTATTATCTTTGACATATTTCCAGTTTACGGCCGCGGCCAAGCGTTTTGCTTCATGGCTGTCTATTGTGCGTGATGAACGTCGCTTTATGTGTTTACCCCGGATAGTCCGGCCTACGTCTGGCCCGCGATGGTTTATTCGCGAGATACTCGTGTTGTATCAAACGCGGTATTTGTCCTCGTGATAAAAAAAAAAAAAAGACATCTGTACATTTTTGCGTCGTCTTGTGTGACAATAAAATACATGTATAATAATGTTTTCGAAAAAAAAAATAAAGCTTTCTGTTTTCTTATTGCGTTTTTATTGCTCTTTTTTGTTGAAATCCTAAGATTAATTAAATTCACCTATAAATTTAAATGTATTCTTGGTGTTTCGCGTGTTAAGTTTAATGAGAGTACGAATATGGTTTGGAACTTTTTTCTTCTATTTTCGCAAAAATAACTCGGGAAAAAAATGTGTGTTCACGCAAAAGTTCCGAAATCGACGGTATTCCGAGATCAAGGGCATCACGAGGGTTACGTGTCACTATCCGTTCAGGCTCGTCTCGCATTCCTATGCCGAAAGGACATCTATCACATCCCCGACACTCACAATTGAGCATGTTGCATCGGCGAGAGGAAAGCCTGGCCAACGTCGAGTTAGAATAGACAGTGCGGAAAGACGTGCGTCTCAAGCAAACGGGGGAAGGTAGACGCAAAATGTAAGTAGGTCCACGACGAACAGAAGATACGTACGAGTTAGAAATTCTTTTTGGTTTAGGTATGCCAATATATCGCCCTCTATCGCTACCCTTCGGCCACCTTCGAGATACGTGACTCCCCGTAAGAATTTACTCGCCGTGCCATCCGATCGGCCAAGCTGTTGGGGTTAAAATAAATAATGTCCGCGTCCCGTCAAAATCGAGCCGATACGTGAATTCCCCTTTTAAATTCACCCTCAGACTTGATCTCTGACCCCGCGAGCAGTGACAATCGATCTTCGCGCAAGTTTTTCGACCGTGATATAAATTTTAAATGTTAACGTGAGATCTTTTAAATCGTAGTTCTATTAGCAAAAGAACAATATTTGACTTTTATTTATTTCGTATTTAATTTAGTCAATATTTTCAACTGATACAATTGTGTTTCGAACTTTGTCGAATTATATGTATTTTCTCTCTTTTTGTGAAAAATATGCGCCGCGCAATCGAACTAGCTCGTAGATTCATCTCCCGCGGAAGAAGCGGAGTTTCTCTGAAGGGTGAGTTTCGCCGGGAAAGCTCTTCTGGCAGATCCGCTGCCAAAGGATGTTCCAGGAAGATCGTCGAGGTGTTCCACCGGGCTCCGTCGACTCTCGGCTCGTATAAATCAATGTCTCTCCGTGGCACACCGCGCATATAACACCGTAATGTCGTCCAAAGACCTCGATATATTCGCAGGAGGGTTGCGCCCACGGACTTCGAGGTCATTCCGACATACATCACCGACGTTGTCACCTTAATTCTTTTTCTCGCGTACTTAACCTTCTTACTTCGCGCATCTCAACTTTCCGGCTGTCCAAAGTCAGTCAGGTGGATTCGACAGCCAATTTTTCCGTACGGAACGTTGATCCTCTTTTTTACATTGGTGATCAGAAGTACGAAGCGGAAGCAAATACTATATTTTAGGATTAATATAAAAGTTTTTTTCTTAATCGACTACGTAGTCGTGACGATTCAATCAAAAGTTTTACCCAACCGAAGTATCAACTGATGTAAAGATTTCTTTTTTTTTTTTCTATGCTTCTCGCGTGAGCGAAGCGATTGCTTCTTTTCGTGCGGGGGGTGATTTTATTTCAAAAAGTACGGGAAATGCTGCGAGCACTGAATTGATCGCGTAGATTTGACAGTTTTGGAATCGAGGTCGTTGCGGCGTGTCGTTGGGCCGATGGATTTCAGAACGAGTCGTGAGCGCGCACACGGCGAGGGTGGAACAAAGCGAGGGTGTTGAACACAACTGATGTTCACTTATTGGCGGCGTGTCTGCCGGCATGGTGCAGTTACCCATGGACCGCAGACGCGCGCCGCTGGATTCTACTTCCCTCTTTCACCCATGCGTGTGCGTTTACGTCTGCGTGTTGGTGCGAATCGTGAAATGTGAGTATGCATGTATGTGGAGGCCGGAGGGTCGTGAAACAGGTGGCGCCAAAACCACGGCCGTGGGCTGTAGCTGTCAAATATTGCGGTTGCTTTAAAAATCGATCGAATCCCCCGCGCTTTTACTTCCCTTCTTCTTCTTCGGCGCGAACGAGGCGCGCCTTGTCTCTCTATCCCGCAAAAGGATCGGACGTAAAATATCGCCATGCAACCAGGAAGAAACTTTCACCGTAGAAAAGAAGAACTCTTTGATTTTTTGTTTCAACTTTTGTTTCTTTTTTTTTTTTTTTTGTTGAGAAGGATGAAATATAGGTGTTCATGGAAGGTGCGGACCGTTTACGGAAAGGATATTACAACTTACCGGAATTTAATTTCGCGAACGAGTTATCTCGGTGCATTTTCAGGATAATAATCCTTTCTGTGAAAAAATAGAGTGACCTTGGGTCCGCAGTACCCTTCGGACATTCATTAGACAATTTAAGACACGTTATATCCCAATTCACCGGTCCATTATCTGAAACTACATCGGCTTCTTGGAAGAAACGCTTCTCCGGCTATTGAATAATATAACGACCTGCAACCCCATCCTCGCATAATAAAGATTCGCCCAGAGCATCGCTGCGCTTTTGCCCTTGTTTTAGCCGAATGACGAAATTCATCATAGCCACGAAACGACGATCGAGCTTCCTTTAATAGCGCACCTCTCAGGAATGCTTCCTCTTATCCTTCATCCCTTCTCTCCTCTCCCTTCTGCGTAATAGACTCTGTTATTTTTCTTCGATGATAAAAACATATGAAAGACGAGAATGTAGTAGAATTACAATAAAAAAATGTCATTCACATTCCATGCGTATATGTTTAATATAAAATACGATCTTATATAATCTTATATTTGCTCAAATTGATACTGTAATGATAAACACCAATAAAATACGTAATAACGTCTAATTGTCTAACTCTTGTAATTTATCTATTTTCACGATGTAATTTACGATATTTACGGTACGCTATTATCTCACTCAGTTCGCGATCTTTTTAAATATCTTTTCACGGACAAGGTATTCAAAGAGGGACACGCCGCGATTATTTCTGAGAGTCCTTAAAGCAATTTGGATAATCTTTATTGAGAGACACTGGTGGCACTGCGCCCGCGGGGCATGACAGGCCCCGATTTAGTTCGCTCAGGGGGTTGATGTTGCGGTCGAGGTGAAGCCTCCATGTACCATCCCGTTCTCTCTATCTCTCTCTCTTTTTTTCTTTATCTTTCTCTCTCTCTCTCTCTATTTTCTTTCTTGAGCTTTTTTTTTCTTCGTACCTTCTTCCTTCCTCTTTGCTCGCAGACCGCCAGACACGTAATAACACGTTACGCGACTGCAGGGACCGCGGGGCCCCTAAAAACATCGAGACCGAGAACACAACACACACGCCCGGACTAAACAGCACTCTATGAGGAGCTCGAAACACAGGGACACCGACACCTAATAACCCCTAATCTAGCGGGATCCCATAACTGGGCCTAACTAAATGCTATTTCGTACGTGCGCGTACGAGAGCGCGTTGTGCATGAGCTCATCGACTATGCAAAAACTCGGTCTCGTCCTCATCACATAAGTGATTTCGTACATTTAATTATAGGTGTTCGATACTTTCGACGTGTCGATTTGCCACGAGAGACGCAATAATATCCAGCCAATTGATGTAATCAGTTCTGGTGATAAAAAATTATCAAATATCCTATCAGAAAAAGCGTGTGTAAATAATCACAATCGATATTGATTTTTGCCGCTTTTAACTCGACGCTGATTGAACGTTTCTCGGATGAGTTTCTCGATTCATGTCGTATAAAGAGGTCACAGTAGTTGTCTCTTATACGCACAATTCATGCGATTGAGAAGTGAGGAGATTTTCACGGAGCAATATCTCAAGACTGAAAACCGATCAATTTTGTTTTTTAGTCTCAATCGCTACAGAACAAAACACTAAAAACAAAAATATTCTGGCGTTTCTTTGTTTGTGCCTCTAATTTGAAGATATGCGACGATAAGTTTCGAAGTGAGAAATTCACGTTTGCAGAAACGTTATTATTATTCCAATGAGAAGAAAGGATGAAGGCAATATAGAGCTGATGTTCGGATAAAATTCTTGTTTATTCAGATATTTGACGAACGTTTCGATCCACTATGAGATCTTCTTCAGTGTATATGCACACTATTACAAAGGAATTTCTTTATGATTGACTAAACTCACTTGACTGTACTACTTTAGTCACGTGTCTTTAGTCACGTGTTGTTTTTCTACTTTTCCCTGTCACGTGACTTTACTTTAGTGTTATTTTTTCACTTCTTCCTCTCATTATTTTTTGATTTTGATTTTCGTGCGTTATTTCTGACATATCTCTCTAATGTGTATTGTATGATTTGTAAGACGTATATACTAGCTGTCATCGCGCAGTGACAGATTGCGTTCGCTGACACACGTTAAAATAAAAACAATAATAGCGTGCGCGTAACGCGCGCCTGTGTTGTGCTAATAAATTCAAAAAAATCCAAACGTATTGTACGCATTTGTAAAAGAAGCAAAAATAGTTGTGCAATAAAAAAAAAACAGTTTGATACTGCGCTAATTTGCCGCAAAACACTTTCTTTTCAGTTGTTATATCTTTTATTAATCTTGTTGGAGAAACAAGGTGACCGAGTTGCTGAGTAGCGCCGCGGATGCAATCCTTCACTTTGAAAAGATTGGCAGAGTCGCGAGATAAGAGGCCGCGATAATAACGAGCCTGTAAGTAGGACAGGTGTTCGCGCGATAAAGCTCACACAACATCTGGAAGTTATGCGCCGGCACGCACGCGTTTCCGCAAAATAAAAAGGGAGCGGAGAAGAGAAGCGCTCGCGCGCGCTATATATGATCCTTTGTCATCCGGAAGACAATCGGGAGCTCCGTGATAAATGGTAAACATTAGAATCCGGGATTCTACGGCGTCGAACCGATCTCCTGCGCGCTTCAACTCTTCCCCGAGGAAATCGTGCGATCTAAGATGCGAGAGAATCCCAACGCGCGATCCTCGTCGGGAAGTAAATAGTCAAAAAGATCCATTCGATCTCTGATCGGATTCTGCTCGAAGCGACCTCGTATGAAAATTTTGCAATTAATATTTTGTGAATAGTGCGCTTTGTTTTCATATTTTTGTTTACGTTTCAGAAGAAACAAAGTCTTTATTGAAGGATTTAGATTTTTTGTATTTGTTAAAACGCAAAACTAAATTTTATATTTTGAAAAATTAATTAATTAAGCGAAACAAAAAAAAATAAATATTATACAACTTTGCTGATATTTTTAATTAAAAGAATAAAAGTAAAAGCCATTTGTTTATGTTTTGCTGCTGATGTCTACGTGTCAGTTGTGTTTGCGCTCGCACAACAATATTATACACGTATCTCGCAAGATTTATTTCGTTGGTTCAATTTCCTAGATTACCCAGTTACGTTTACACGTTAAGAACGCGGCATCACCTCCGCCGTGGAATCGCGTGCTCGTATTTCGAATAAAAGATGAAGAATGATGAAAAACCACAAGCGCTCTTCAGCCGCCTTAATTCCCTCGTTTAACCGCGCGTTCCCCGAGGGAATTTTACCGTGCACATCTTTTTTCATATATTTTTTTTTTTATGGGCGAAGAAGGGAAAGAATGCGTCGTAGCATTCAACGAAGTGGCGCGGCGTAGTCTTTCTGGTCCTTTCATACCTTTTGATCGTCGAGTGAAACCTCGTTAATCGTATATTGAAATGAAACATGTTGCAGTATTGTCGTTAGTTCGAGAAACGTAGTACATGTATGTAAAAGTTTCAAACAACGAGTAAGTATTTCCATTGTATTTGTAATCAAAGATACAAAGTCCAAATTTTTCGCTTAAGGAAAGTTTATAATATGGCTAATATCGACCGAAATTTTTCTCGATGTTTGCTCGACAACTTAAAAGCGAACGCGCGCGGAGAGCTCGAATGGAATTATGCAAAATGTGAATGAAGATAAAAATACACAATGGATAGGGCGCACGCGATATTACGTATTACACGATGAAATCTTATTTATGGACGCGCCGGTGGACCCCACTCTAGTGGATGCGCGAGCGGTTCTAATATTTTACCTCATCGGTGAAATAAGAATTCATATCTGCGCGTGGTCCCTTTGTGATCTTTCTCTCTCTTTCTTTTTCTTTCTCTTTCTTTCCTTCTCTCTTTCTAACCGAGTTTCGACGGGTCTGAAAAACCCGTCCGAGGATTTTCGTAACAACGTCGTTGGACTCTCGTGCATCCGACGTCAAATTGACGTTATCTTGACGACCTCGATGTGGACGAATAATTTAGAAACATGCGCGTCGGGCGTCTTACAGCGATTGTTATGTAATAAAAATATCAGAAAATGAAACATTAGAAAATTTAAATATTATACATTTACACAATATCTGTCTATTGTTTCAATAAGGTTTTTTTTACAACTGCATATTCTTCCTTTCAGTAATTTGTTTTTTTGTCATTAATATAAAATTCTACTTTTTGTTACGCACAAAAAAGACGAGATCGTTTAATCTTTTTATTGAAAAAAATCATCGTCTAACTTCAGTTGCATCAGCTTTGGTGTTCAGACTTTTCACACTGTCTTTTTTGTGCCGTTGCGCTGAGTTTAAGCGACAAGTTGCATTGTGAAAACACGTAGCGGCAATTATTATTATTTATTACACTTTCGACTATAACTATTAGCCTTTTCACTATTGTTCCGTCCGTCTTTTCCTACGTCACGAGCGTTTACCAACTGCCGCGGCAATACCTGTCACGATGCTGATCACAGATGTTATGGTTATATAAAATTAATGCCGCACAAGTTATACATCGCAAATCTATCATTAGAAAACATAAATGCATCACGAGCAATAATAAAGACAAAAAATTTATTCAAAAACCGCAATCTTCGTTATGAGTCATAAAAAATGAAGACATTGTTGTAACTTTTTTAAAAGTTACATCTTTACAATGGCAAATGTTTGTTCTCGAAGAAATTGATAAAATTGACGATGTAAGCAGCTCGAAGAAAAAGATTCAAGTGCTTCGACCTTGGCATAAAAAAAAAAAAAAAAAAAAAAACGGAAATTCTAACCCCAAGCGGTAGCCGTGAACTTTTGATCACGCAGCGTCATGCGCGCAGACTTCAAACTATTGTTCGCTTGCGCGTTATTCTACGTCGCCGATTTTTCCGTGAGGCGACTTCCGGCGTTGAGGTCATTCGACAGGAAATCGCTACCCGATCGCTTTCCGATGATTCTTCGTTATGCTAATACCACTACTTTATTATGCGCATGAAATTTTACAAAGTTCACATCTTACCTCACACACTTTGATTAGCTGCAAGCTTTGCTTGCAAGGTACAAAATAATATATTTGCTCTTATTTCAAGTGTTTTTCTACCACACCTACGTATTTTATTTTAAAAGTATCAGAGTATAAAGAAGCAAAAAAAATCCCTTCTTTCGTTTCTTCCAATATTAGAAAATCGCTAAGTAAATTACTGGAAGTCAAACTTTGTCGTGTAAAAAAAAACTCTTGAAAATTTAAAGAGAGAAGGCGCGGTAAATTGAGATTTTAACGATAATGGAAATATTACTTTTCTCTCAAAAGTAAAATACCTCGATGAAACTTGGCGATTCGCGTGTTGTAAAAAAATCGAGATGATTAATATACAAAGTAGAAAGGAGAAGGGCGTAACACCGTCCTGTGTAAATGTACAGCAATCGCGAATAAGCGGATTGCATGCGAAATATGGTTTGTTGTGATTACTGTGTGTGCACATTTTCAAAACGAAACCAAAGTGTTTTTTTTGTACTTATCGTCGCACGCGGAAAACCAATTGACCAAAAGCGTCTTTATCAAACGTAAGCCGGTTTTCAACTCGTGTTGCCGTTCACGAATTCTCGACAACGTGGTATAGCGTGACGAAGATTGGTCGAAAGATCGCTTTTCTGGTGCGTGTTCTGCTAATTTCTCGGATGAATAAATCACAATAAATATAGGTCACTGATTAGCGAGTTTAATTATATTCGAGAAACAAACCTCGGGATCACGCGCATCGAGCGATATAAACGCGACGACGACGGCGACACGGGCTCTTGACTACGGAGAGAACTTCGCTAGCGCGGATTAATCAAGTTTCGCGAACTTAATCGCCATTAAGACAAATTCATCTCTCCGCTGGAGAGCGCTATCACTTTAACGCATTAATTCGGCGCGCGACCTCAAAGTTACTCACCAACTCCTTTCCGTTCTTCCCTCCACGGTTTAATAAACGTAGTGACTTTGCTGCATGCGGCATTAACCCAGGACGTGACCGTCCGTCCATTTGTTCCCGGTTTTCGTCCGTCTTTTCTTATCCGTTTTCGCGCTTCACCCTCGTTTTCCAACAAGAAACTCGCATTCTCAGGAAATTCGCATTCCATACCGTCCGGATCGCGTCCGGGGGTTCATAAGGGATCGTAATGTGCGTAACAACGCCATTGAAATTGTTCATATTCGTCTGTGAAACATCGGATTCCGGCTCGTGTAAATCGAAACACTTCAAATGCAACTTTTTACATCGCCGCTTGTTTCGAGCGGCGTCAAGATTGTCGCAAGGTAGGAGCCGCTGTCAAAAAGGGTTTAATTATGAAGAAGAGCGACCTCGTTAACGCGAAATGACTTAGACCGGTCATTGAGCTCTACGTGAATTTTCTGTTTCGCTCTCGGCGGGAGCAACAAATGCGAGAGCGAGCGAGATGGCAATCCACGGGGATTCTCGAATTAGGATACTCCACGCCTGGTGTTCCGCAAGGATGTGCCTTGTTAATCCCACGGTATATTCACCCCGCCGGAATATCGTAATTATATTAGTACACCGGTGCGGAGAAATTTTCTCGCGAAATTCCGCGCGAAAGGGTGTTCGCATCCCCGATTTCCTCGCTTTTTCCGCACCCGACCACGCTAATTTGCTATCCCCCGCCTTCTATATTCCGGTTGTGGCGTTATTCTGATAAAGGGAAAGCGCACACGGCGTGTGTGTTACATTCACGTGTAAGCACCAGACATAAAAAGTAAAAGCTTTTCTAATCTAATTATATGTGTGTATTTTTTCTTTGTCGTCTGCTTTCGCAATTCAATATCTCCGACAATTTAATATATTTTTAGAAAACGAAACCAAAATCGAGAGACCAAAGACTTTAAACAAAGACAAAAAAAAAAAAAAAAAAAAAAAAAAAACGAAAACTCGCGAGTTAATGTTGTATGATTATTTCTCGCTTAAATTCAATTACGCGCTTTTGTTATTCGCGCGTAATGGTCGCGTGAGCAATACTTTCGCGGCAAATGATCGTGTTCCTGCGAATTCAGGAACCGCGCGCACGCGGCCCGAAACAATTTCGCTCCTGCACATAATAGTATAAATAACAGGATACCGGGTTATTGTGCCTCGCATCCTTCCGATCGAATATAATTATCCTGATACCACAGTTCAGTAACTCCGTGCGACCGAGAAGAGAGAGAGAGAAAGAGAGAGAATTCCAACTCCAGCGATCCATCGGCACATCGCAACGTCGGAAACGAATATCCAGCCTTTCTCTCTTCTCTGTTTCTCTTTCTCTCTCTCTGTCTTTCTCTTTGTCTTATTTTCTCTCTTTTCGTTCTTGCGCCTCTTGCTCAGTCTCACGAGTGTTTCGGGATTTGCCACGGGCTGCTGCGCGGAGACGACCGATGAAGGAGGCAAGAAAGGAAAATAAGAAAAGCAGGCGGACAACGACGGGGGAGAAGCGCGCGTGCATGTACGCGCTCGCGTGTCTACGCGCTCGCTTCTCTTCCACCGCGTACGTGCCGGCGGTGGAAGAGAAGACGAGAGAAAGAGAGAGTATTGATCCCACCCTCTCTCCGGGAGCAGGAACCCCTAGCTCTGGCCTAACTTCACTCCCCCTTCGTTCCACCCGCCGGTTGTTGTGTGCTGCATACCAATTTGCTTGATTTTTTTTTCCTACTATTCTTTCCCGCTCCCTCCCTCTCTCTTTTTCTCTCTCTCTCTTTCTGTCTATGTCTATTGCTCTTCCACCTATACGTCCTCTTTTCCTACGTCCTCTTTTTTCTATCCACCCATCTCCTACAGTTAGCCTGTCTCCCTGTTCCTCGTATCTTTTCGACCGATATACACCGCTTCCTGTCTTCGTGTATAACAAAGAACATAATTCGAGATCTATATATAATGTTTCGTGGGTTTTTAATTTCTTCTGCTGCAAATTATTTTAATTGTCCGTAGTATCAAAAATCATACTCTTCGTAATGTCATCGATTTTAACACGAATTTCGTCGCGTAATAACAAATAAAAAAGTGCACTTACCAAAGAGAAAGAACGAGAGAAAGTGATTGACGTTTATCGCCGCAGTCGCAGTGTTCTCTCTCTTTCTCTCGATTACAGGAGTCTTCCGGACGAAATTTTAGTGAACGCAAACGAAAACCGCAAAACCTCGCTCGCTAAAGTAGTAGCCCGAGGTAGTAAACGCCGATCGAATATACGGGATTACAAACGATCGTTCGTAATGGACAACAGTTTCGCGCCGCAATAACATACATTTGCGAACAATCGTCGGCTGGAGAGAAGCGGTGTGTCCAACAGTCGTAAAACTGTCTACCTAGTTACACAACCGCCTTGCATTCCCGCGCGGCGGGAAAAAAGAAAGAAGAAGAGTAAGGGAGGCAGTGCTATCGGACGTTTCAGAAGATTGCAAGTAAGAAGAGCTATATCGAGAGCGGAGAGAGAGAGAGAGAGAGAGAGAGAGAGAGAAAAGAGAGACACAAGCAACGGGGTCGCGGAGGATGAGGCGGATAGCAAAATGGGCGGGTAAGGAGCGGGTTTGAACCTCGAGATAAACCTGGCCTCGTCTGGAATCTTCTATTAGCAATTACAGTTGTAATTGTTTCCTGCAATATGCATGGAAATAGTGGAATTATTTAAAAACCACCCCTCTCTTTCTCTACTCTGGAGCGCTACTCGGGTGAATGGGCAGAACCGATGGTAGTGGCTGCTATCGGGTGGACCGGTGATACGTCCGTTTCGTTCGTTTTCTTTCTCACACTCTGTCTCTCTCTTTTTCTTTCTATCGCAGCGCGATTCTCTTCTACTTATTCTCTGATGCGGGAGAGAAAGAATCTTTTTCTTCTCTCTTTCTTCACCTCCGGCGCCCCTTATATCTTAACGCCGTCTATCCTTACGATACGTTTTTCCTAGCAGCGAATCGTCTCACACGGTTCCTCGAGAAGAAAACCTCGAATCCAAATCCCCGGCACGGTAAATGGTTAATGGACTGGAAACAATTTATCCGTTTAGGTCGCGCGCACGCGGCGAGCTTCGCATCGGTGGGCGAGGCGAGGCGAGGTTCTTTTCACGCTCTCGCGAAACCGAGTGTGCGCTACTTGTCGCTGTCGTGCGCCGAGAGAGCGCCGTTGCGAACCGCGATGTGAGCGGAATTTTGGGTCGCCGTTACCGACTCGAGCGCTCAAAAGTTTCCGTAGCCTCGCACGATATCATCTCCGCCGTTCGCTACCTTCGCTCTTTTATCGATAATGTAATATAACAGACACGTACACGATCGCGTACGTGTCCGGTCAATAATGAAATAGGACGCTTTTTTCTCTTGTCTGTCTGACACTCTTTTCACTCTCGTAACAACAAATACTTATTTCATTTAAAAAAAAATTACTTCGTTTTATTCTTTGTCTAAATTTCGAGACAATCGTTCGCACTGTTGTAAGACATGTGCAAAATATCGCGCAAATAAAATCGGTGCCATTCGATTCGGCGCGCTGTCGTTTTTTTTTTCTTTCGGAAGAACAATGGAAGAAGATGCGAACAAGTTTCCACTGTGCGTGCGGCTACGATGGAATCTGCGCGGGTTTCACGCGAGGACGACGCGATCGCGAACGAAAGAAAGCGAAACCGCGCGCAGCGACCCTTGCCAAAATCGGTTATCGGCGTGGATAAATGTCCCGGGTACGTTATGGAGCGAGCGTCGGGAGAGTAAAAGAGTATACGCCTCGGAGATGCGATGCAGAAGTCTCCCCCACCGGCGAGGCTGCCGCGTCCACCTTCTGAGTCTCTTCGCGTAGCACGGTGGCCGGTGCATTATCATAACCGCATTCTCGTGCCTCGACAAGACCAACCCTTTTTCACTTACACACGTACGCGCAGTCGCCGCGTACCGGCCGCGTGCAGTCCGATATTTCTTTATTTCTTCCGTCACGCTTTACTCGCCTTTATCCCGCCTTTATTTCATCCCCTTTGGGATCGTCGTCGTCGTCGTCGTCGTCGTTTGTTTTTTCTTTGCGTGTTCCGCGACACATAGATCAGCGAAGTTTCGATAATTTGCGTTATCGCTAAGAAACGATCGGGATCACACGCGCGTTCAATTCTTAGAAGAGACGCGATCGGCGTGTAATTGAAGGGCGTGATACGTAATGAAGACGATGAGACGGTTTTTTCGTTTACGCGCTTTATTACAAAGTCTACCGCCGCGGGCGACAATAACGTTCGGATGGCAGTGTTTAACCAGCGCAGGTATTCCGCAATTACGGAGGTTCGCACTTTCTGGTAAATTTAGCTTTTTTGAAATTTAAAATAGCCGACAAGGCTGTGAAAATAGTGAAAAAAGGACACCGACTGAGCGAAATTTTGTTTCAACTTACCTTGATAAAATCTATATTTTGATCAGAAAATTTGGTTGATTAAAATAAAAAATATGTATTAGACACGCAAGATATTTAAAAAAAATTGAAAAAATTATTATCGTTCTTATATTTTTTTATATTAGCACAACACAGGCGCGCGCTACGCGCACGCTATTGTTATTTTTATTTAACGTGTTGTCAGTGAACACAACCTGTCATCACGATGACAGATAGTATATATGTCTTATAAACCATATAATACACATATGAAAAATGTCAGAAATAACGCATGAAAATCAAACTCAAAAAATAGTGAGAGAGAGAAGTGAAAAAACAACACGTGACTAAAGTCACATGACAAGGAAAAGGGTAGAAAAGAGAATATTATATATATTATATGTAATATTCTATATCTACATATAATATACACACACATATATATATATATATATATACCGTAATTATGTGACCGAAGTCAGTAACACCGCCGCGGTCGCGCGGCCGAGGTCAGTGACTTCACCGCAGTCGCGCGACCGAGGTCATTGACCCCACCAAGGCCGCGCGGCCGAGGTCAGTGACCCTCCCCCCACCAAGGCCGCGCGGCCGAGGTCAGTGCCCCGCCAAGGCCGCGCGGCCGAGGTCAATGAC
>NW_018020638.1:309414-446800 GCF_002006095.1 Pseudomyrmex gracilis
TTATATGTATAATATGTATTATTTAATGTTATATATAATATAAATTACAGTCACGTTATTTTCACGTGTTGTTTTTCTACTCTTTCCTGTCACGTGACTTTAGTTACGTTTTTAATTTTCTCTACATATACGACGAACTGTCTCAAGATTGCTTTTCATTTACTCTCTCGATCTTACCGATTCGATTCGACTCGATCAGTACAATTATGAAAAGCAAAAACAGACGTGGGCGGGAAGCTTCTTTCTCGCGATGCGTACCTTTTAGGTGCTCCGCATGTTGCATTCCGGGAATGCTGCGCATACACACGCAGGTGAGAGACCGTTGACAACATCTGCCGTTCGGTTGGCCGAACGCACGCGTTTCGTTCGATGCGACACAATAAATTGCAAAATGTGCCGCGTCGGTTCTTCGCTTAAGACGATATCACCGCAAGAGTATTTATTACGTGCAAAGGCAGATTCGGTTTGCACGGATGCACGTTCGTGACTACCGACCGTTTTAATAAAAGTTATCGAGAGGTACGGCCGTCCAAATTTATCTCCCCGACGGATCGAAAAGAAATATTCAAATAAGCGAACGAATGGAAGAAGCAAAATCTCTCCAAATTATTGAAATCGTAAATTCAATCCTAATTACAAACTATTCTCGCGTGTTTTGATATTAGAAATCTTATAGAAATTGCAATCGCTCAATTGTGCGATTTAAGCGTTGTATATTGTACAATACTGTGCTTGTTTTATCCTACCGCCTACACACACGCGTTCACCGTAGAAAGTTGCAATCACGCCTGCCTCGGCAGAAATAACTTGTCCAGAACTAAATAGGGCAGGAAATAAAAATTGTAGAGACGCAAGAAACGAGGATTTATTGCAGGAAGTAATTATCTCGCGCGGCGTACAAAGTACTCCCGAGAAGACACCAGGTAAATTCACTCAGTGTTCACGGCGACGGCGCGATGGCCGCGTAATGTCATGCTGAAGCCGCGGTTGGTACAAATGTACATCGCGACGGGGACGATGGAGTCGCGCGTGTAAACGCGACACTCGCATATCGTGTCACCATTCCGGCCGAGTGAAATCAACGTTTTTCTCAATCCTCCTCGAAGAAACCGGCATTGAGATTCGCGCAGAAACGAGACGGGGAGGAGACGAGGCATCGAAGAGTCGAAGGAGACGACTGCTAGAGCCGATCAGAAACGGCGAGGCAAAATTTAACCGAGAGCGTTCGTTTTAGGTCAGATCGTGCCGCGAAAACCAATCGTCGCGTACTCTGCCGCCAGATTCGTCGTTATGGCGACTGTTGTCGATGTCCGATCGCCGCCGGTTGTCCGCGCGTTCAATCGGATTCTCTCGAAATCGAATTTCTTTTCCTTCACGGATCGCGCAAAATTTTCCCGCTCTTGTTTGCAGAACGCTATTGTCATAGTGCATCGTCTCAGGTTTAAAAAGATTACAATATTTTTTTTTTTAAATAGGTTTCTTTGTTATTATCTGACACACAGCTGTGAAGTTTTTTTGTCGTAAAATCACAAACTTTAAGAGACTATATCCGTCGAAAAAGATCAATATGTTTCTCAAAGGTTTTTCAAATATCATTAATTAATAAGTTTCTGGGTGGAGTAAGGGTTTACGTTCCGACCTATTATACGGTTTACGTACATCGTCTTCGCGCGCGCGCGCGCATCCCTTACCTTACCTCTTCGATCCAATCAGCTTCCTTCGTGTGCGTACTTTTTTAGTATTCCAGTTGGCTCGCCGTTCCCGTCGTTGCTCCGTTAATCACTGTTATCGATTATCCGCGGGAGCAGATCCACCCGAGTCCCATTTCGTCCCGCCGACGTGATTCCTGACCACCGGCCCGGATTGCCGCTGCTCGTCGCTCTGCGCGCGGAGTTTCTTGCTTCGGAATTTTTCCAGGCTCGACCTGTGCGCACGAAGCAAGAGCAGAAATCCGCCCGTGGCGTAACCTGAATCGTTTATAATCGTTTTGATTCCAGTATAAGCTGCGCGAGTACACAAGCGAATGTATCAGCGATACTGCCTACCGTTTGCTAGCTAGCAGATCGATCGCTTACGCAACCGGTGCACGGCGACCGGTATTATGAGCAGCGAAGGACACGAACGCGCGACCCGTGCTGAAAGTCAGTCTGATAAGCATTTAAAAAACGCGTTCAGTGAAAAAGGTTTTGAAAAAGGTTGTTTACGCAGGTTGTTTACGAGCAAATATTTGTTTGGTAATGACATTATTTCGACTGTAATTATCTAAAGATCACCTTCAATTTTTTTTTCTGTAAATTTATTCTATTTTATTTATTCTATTTTAAGAAAATAAAATGATGTGTTAACTTTTTTCTTTGTGTGATTTCTTAGAAATTACAATTTTACTTATCATCAGAAAGTAAAAATACTTATTAACAAAAACGTTAAGGAGATAAAAACGACGTTAAAACTTGATTTGAACGAACTTGTTGCGCATTTGTGGCGATCGCTACTCGCTCGTTGAGTACTAGTTCTCCGACAGCGTCTAACGACAATCGCATCCATCAAGAGACATCGCGATAATTCCACCTTGCCTCGGCCGGCAGCGACTCGTAGATCGTAACGTCGGATTACGATAGATCATGGCTCGCGGCCATTTCATTATCACGAGCGAGCGGACTCGACGACGAGCGGAGGCGGATGACGTTCACGACGGCGACGATGACGACGCGACGCACCGGTGAGTTTTTTCCGCGAACAAATGTAATCCGATTTTTTTTTCTCGCGATTTGTAGGTGCGGTCGCGGACCCGCGGAAAATTCCCAGGCGTTCTTCGCGTTACCGGTCAGGCGCACAAACGTCCGTGTAAAAAAAGAAAAAAAAAAAAAAGAAAATCCTGCAAGTGCACATTCTTGCGTGACGAGACTAGAAAATCCGAATGGCGACAGGCAATTCTCGCGAAAAGGTCGATCGAATTTTCACATTTAGAAAAGCGGTTGTTTCGCGGTCCATTCGAGCGCTTTTGATGCTTTGATTTACTGTCACTTCGCTTCAGAATTATCTTACAGTAGTTTCTGAAGTCGTTAATCAATTATACTGTAATTGTGCAATTTTTCTCCTCACGACAAGAAATAAATTTCCTATATTTCTTATTTTTTTGTAAAGGTTTTTTTTTGTGTCGTGTATTTCCATTGTCGGTGACGTAAGTTAATTATACGCTGAATTTGTTTTATGAAAGATAACTTGATCGACTGATTGATCGTATCTCCGTCTTTTTTTCTTTTTCTATTGTAATCGTAACGCTGTGCGTCGCACGGAATAAATGGCATCGCATAATAGATCGCACGTGTTATGACGGGGGAAACAAGAAGAACGCCCACATGCTTCGTAATAAAATAGGAAATGTCAAGATCGCAAAATACAGTTAAGATATTTCAGCGATCAATTAAATCGCATGACGCATGTTACACACAAACGGAACAAGTTTACGTAACACTCTTGACTAAATCAAGATTCTGACTATATAAACGGATTAAAGATAGCAAATAATTTGTGAATTGTCCGAACGAAATCGAGATGTAAGAGGTTACACACCGTCCTGGATTTGACACGTGGCAATTTCTTTGTGATTGCACGTTAATATTCTTACACGAGAATTTACAATTCGAAACACTTGCCTATTTAATTTCTATGATATGACGATGTAATTGCACGTTAATGCGATCTACGTTAGTACGATTTCCTTAACGAGAGAGATAATGATCACACAGCACGATATTACTGACAGCAATCCGGAGTATCTGGAATGTTTTTAGAAAAAATATCTGTAATTATTAGTAAACAAAAAAGATAATTACGATGACGTTTTTTTGTGTTACATCAGCATTATACACACATCTCACAAACAACAAATATATTAATGTTATTTTATTTAAAGTAATTACTTTATTATCAAATAAAGTAATTCTTACGTTAAATTGTTCATTCTCGCGGTTTTTTTTTACAGTTTGTTTTTTCTTCATCATCACTTTAGTAAAAATATAAATATACATGTAAGTTCTGCAGATTGTAACACAAACGCGTCTTGAACTTACTAACGACTAAATATTTTGCGATCAATTAAGTTGCGCGCATCGATGTAACGCGAAATAAAGAAAATACTATGATTCAATGTCGCAAATTCTAATGAACGACACACTTCACGTATATCACGTCTCGAATGTGCCATCTGATAGAAAAATCGGACCATCGTCACGATTGATCCGATTACCTTCGATCGGAACGACGTGCGTCGAATTCTTGCCCCACGTGCTCGATGACTCGCGATACGATCGTGTGCGAAAAAGAGGAGAGTAAACTTCAAACCCGCACAAAAGTACACTCTAACGAGTTTCGATATAAAAAGACGATCTCTTAAAAGATCTCTTCGTAATTTCGTAATTAAAATATTTTTAATAACTATGTATCAGTGTGTGTGTTACGCACTGACTTGCTTTTTATTTTAGCACAACTGTTTTTACGAGTACTCACAAAATGCACGTCGCGTTTTCTTCGTGCTTCTAGATTCGACTTCGTCTCGTCGTCAATCGATACCGACATTGCGTCGATCTGTAAGACCATCGCGCGGTGGTCGGTGATCTGCGCTATTCGGTCTCGTCGTTTAAACCCATTATTATTCCCGGATTTTGCCGTCGACGGGAATCGAGCCTGGAAACAGACTCAAAACACAAGCATAACATGAGTTTCCCGTGGGAGAGAGAAGGAATTTGTATCCGCGTGTGTGCGAATCAGCAAAAGTTAAGGGAGCCTGGACGCGGTAGTTTCGCGATCGAAAAAGTCCTCTTCTCTCTCTCTCTCTCTCTCTTTCTTTCTCTTCGAGACAAGAAGGAGATGAGGAGGAGGCGTTGTATCGTCGCGCAATTCACCCGGTATAAAATCCTTGCACGAGGCAGAGGAGAGTCGCAAGAACGAAGGGAGGACACAACGACCGGGCGAGGAGAAGAGAAGAGAGAGGAGCTCGCGAAGAGAGCGGCATTGGCAGTGTGACGGGACGTCATAAAGTCTCATTCGTGCCGATAAAAACAAGCGGCACCGAGTACGCGCGCGTCGATATAAAGAAAAAAGGGAAGAGGCAGCACGAAGGGGACGGAGTCGGCGGAGAGGCACATCGGGCGAAGATCCAGCTACGATCGAACCGATCGTTCCGAACGGTCCCGGCTTCCCACTAAATTCGCAATATACGATCCCGGGAAACCAAAACGAACCAGCTTTCACGACGTCACGGGGAGGTACCTCCCTCCCTCCCCCTTTGGTAACGATACGATCGAACCTCAGACGCGCGCGTAGTCCGAGAAAACGAGGAAGGCATTGGTCGGGGCACTCTCGTTTTAAAAGAGCCGAGAGATGCTGCCGATACACACACGTGTATATATATGCGTGCGTGTGCGTGTGTGTGTGTGCGCGCGTATATATATTACGTGCGTATACATATGCACGCGCGATTGTCAAAATAAGTCCGCTCCCCCGACGATGTTCGGCGACTTTGAGAAATTTAACCGTCGCGGCGCCTCCGCGCTTCTCTCCCGGACAAATCCGTTTCCCAGTGCGCGCGAATCGATCTTTCGAAGATTGGATGAGCTCCTCCGGCAGTCGTGAGGATCGACTTGCTGTAAATCTTCGCGACGCTCGTCGGCGCATCGCTGATGCTACGAACGCCGACACGCCGCGATTCGAAACGAAGAGAGATTTACTGTTCGTCATAAAATACAATGAAGTTATCTCTTATATACAAATTCGCGGTAAAAAATATTACTGTATAAATACTAGGATTAAGAATCCTAAATACGAGGATTAAGAATTGATCAGTTTCGATGAAATTTTCGAATCAATTATTTTTGTGATAAAGACTTGAAGAGAAGTTGAGAATAAAATATTGACTCGCATGCGTATCCGCCGATTTCTCAACCGATATCCCGAGGGAAGTTAATTTATTATCGTTCGGAGACGCGCGCACTTTTCGTATACTCTCTCGATATTTCTCCTCGATGTGTGCTGGCAACGTGACATTTTCGACATCGGTTCGCGCGGTAGGACATCCAGCTACGTATCGTTACGTTATTATTTGGCATATCGGACGGCGAGTCTTTCGGTCGCGCCTCGACCGTTCCGATCTCTTTGGGGTTGCGAAACGTATACCTATGCCGCCATCGCGGCTTCGTTCGCGCGCGAATCCGATGCTCATTCAGCGCGGGAATTTATGCGACGAACGGGCAAACAGAAAATCACGGATCGAATGTTCTCTTTGGCCGGATCTCCCGGCGGGTTTGCGCCGTCTTCTTTTCAGCCCGCGCGAAGGTTAGAGCCTATTCTCGCGTGTATCGCGTAGAGGTTACCGATGACGTTATTTACAACTGAGTGCGCATTCACCGAAATTAGGAATAAATTATTTATCGTGCAGCTGCTCGTCGCCGCCGCGACTTTGTCGTAAACGCTCGTGAAAACAAACAGCCGGCACGGTACGTAATATCACCTGTATTTTTACCGCTAAGAAGCAACGAACCGGTTATCTTGACATGTGCTTAAAAAGCCTCGTCCTATAATATTCCGCCTTTCAGCTAGATGATAAATAAATAGAAAAAAAAAAAAAAAAACACTGTGCGCGTGCAAAAGAAAAGACAACTTTACATATTTTATTTTTTGTCAAAACTAATAAAAGCTGTTTTTCCTCTCAACACAAAATCACGCTCTTTCTCGAGGCTAAAAACGTCTTAGCGGAGTTAAGTTCGCAGAAGGTGCTCGAGTAATTGTAGAATCTGCCGGACGCAACTTGTCCGCGAAGGGACAAGTGACGGGCGTCGGTCTCTGCTCTCGATCGCGGCCACGATCGTGAACCGGGCGCACATTCGCTTCTCGTGCTGCTGGAGAGACGTCCGATCTCGTCCTTCGCTCAACGATGTCCTCTCGTAGTCGTCGTCGTCCTCCTCCTCCTCCTTCTCCTCCTCCTCCTTTTCATTCTCGTCGTCTTCTTCGGATCTTTCGATCTCCAAGCGGATCTTCCGTTGCACACACGGGGCACACGGTGTGTGGCTCTCCACTTCGCTTCTTGCCTTCTTCTCCGGTAGCCCTACGGCGCTGTCAGCCGGCGCGAGCGACAATGCCCGATGCGAGATAAGGGCAGAAACCTTAAGGGACTCGCGGGCGAAGTCTCTCGGAAACGTATCCGGAGTTACGCTCCGTATGTACGTAAGAGCGAGCCGTAACCAGATCGAAGAGATCTACTTCTCGGGATACTTTCGTTCACGTCCCGCGCGTTCACCGAACGCTTATTTCACGCGATATAACGCTCCGAGATACCGTTCGCTCGAGAAAAAAAAAAGAAACAAAAACAAACAACGCACCAGAGTGACCAGCAGAAGGGCAGATCTTGCGCGCGAAATACAATACACACGCTGCTCTCTATCTATCTCGCTCGTTATGGAAGTCGAACGAATAACGCGTTCTCTTCAAAGAGAATAGATGTTTGTTTATACGCGCGTCTGAATAAAAACATTCTGCCCGAATGTTTTTATTCAGACGCGCGTATAAACAAACATATATATATATATATATGGTAATAATACGCAACGCGTGTCTACGCGTGTTGTTCTACGCATAATTGAATCGTTAGAAACTAGATTACCTTGATATTTACTCGTTGACCGGTAATCCACCTGCCGATGAATTACGAACGGATATTTCGAAGAGATTTCGCATCGGTCGCGTTTTACATCGTCAAAGATATAATTCTCTTTTCGAAAGTTTCAGAGCAACGTTGCTCGACGCTCCGAATAGAAGACATTCCGAAGGCAAAAGAGCACATATGTATACATATATACATACATACATATGTATACGTGTCGCTAAGCAGGGTAACTCTATTCAGAACGAAGACCTCGGATTTTTCGGTCAACGTGACGAAGAAGAAGCGTGGTAGGCGCGCGCTTAGAGGTACGAAACGCGCACTTTCTCTCTAGGCCTCTCCCGAAAAGCCACCGATACCCGGGGCCGCCGAACTCGCCGGAAAGTGGCGAGGTGGGTCCCCGTGACAAGGCCCCTTCTCGATGTCACCAAACTCGTTCCGCCGTCCAGACTGTACGGGCCCAGCCCACTTTACGACTACGGCCTGCGCCGCGCCGCCGTGATCGTGTCGCGACGACGGCCGCGAGTCTCCTAATACGACAAGAATAAAAAAAAGGTAACGATCTCTGATTTCTGGGACATTCTAAAACTTCTTATATAACACCCGGCCGATAGAACTCGAATTTTATTTGCCGTTACGCAAACGTTTAAGCCGCGCGCGACCCGGCCTTCCGTGCGAGTCTCATTAAAATACGCGAGACGCGCGTTTATACTATCCCCCATCTAGATAGGCCGCGGCATCCGGTTAAATTATGTAATCAAATAGCGCGAGGAGGTGATATTTGTATTATAATATATAGAACGAGAATGAGAAACAGCAACTTGACACCAGCCGTGACGTTTTTTTAGTCATGTAAACAATATATGATAGGATATACAATTTAACCGTTGTTAACATTCGTTTTTGTTAACATTCGCTTAAATAATATATAAGTATATATATATATACACACACACACACACACCATCGAGATTTCGTCGAACGCGAAAGTGCGTATTTTTTATTGAGTTAGTATGTTGATATTTATTGTGATCAATAAGATGTAATTATTTCCAATCAACTGTCAATTAATCAACACGTAAAGCACTTACGTTTTACGTAAGACCGGTTGATGGATAAACACGCTTGAGATTCCACGCGTACACGTTAATGGCTCGCGATCCTACTATTTTGATCCCTCGCTTAATGCGTGGTAAAGCGATATGATTCTTGAGATAATTAGTGCGTCGAGAAGAATGCGCGACGCGCAAACGCAACACACCTACTTCGGCCTCTCTTTCTTTTTCCCTTGTCCGTCCGGCTCCTTTATGGACACGAAAGCGCGCGCGCGAGCCTTCCTTTTAATCGCGTATACATAATTAATTGCGGTGTTCTCGGTCTATCATTTTTTCTCTCTTTCTCTCACTCTCCATTTTCTCCCACAACCATTTTGCGCGACGCCGAGACACCTCGGTCGGTTCTCGCAATCTTTTTCTTTCTGTGAGAAGAGTAGAGACAAAAAAACATTGACCGCCTTTATTACACCTCGCCCCCGCTTGTTTTCTTCCTCCTACTTCATCACAGCCGTAATTAAAAATCTTCGCATGTAGTCTTGAGACGATCCAATCCGTGATCGCGCGATGAACAGAATGTCTCGTATCGTTAATTTGGTATTTATTTCATTATATCAAGAGGCACGATAGAGAGAGTGTTTCGCGCCAAGTTCACGCGCAACGAACTGACACTCGAACTGCGCGAGCACACTGTGTCTCTTATACGCGAAAATCGGCGATAACGTTTCGAAGTAAAAAATTTACGATTCAGAAACGTAATTGTCGTCGTCATCATGCGATCAAATTGTGTGCATGTTCGTATGCCTGCTGTCAGATGGCATATATATATGTTATGTACTTAGGATTAGTTATTAATAATCACACGGAAAAAAAGTTAAAGTGTAGTCTTAATAAAGACACAATGTTGTTGTATATAATTGTTTTCAACAATAAAACAGGTTTTTAGACAATAAAATATACGAAAAAAGAACAAATATATGAAAAAACTTTATTTTACACTCTATTGTCTGTGGTTTTTGTTTCTTTTTTTTTTTCGCCGTCCGAAAAGATGACGAAAAAACTTATCACGCAACGCGAGTTCGCGATCCTGCAGATGGCAGAATGTCTCTCCACGGGAAGGAGCAGAACAGCGCGGATTTTACCGTTCACTTTACGACCCTTTAAAATACCATCGTCGCGGTAGCTCTACCCGGAGCTCGCTTAATTATTTTACGAGAATTCCGACGACAATGCTCGGTGGCAAAAACAAGCAGTAACACCCATCCACCACTTGGCTCGCAAGCCGTAGAGATTACGAGCGAACGGGCGCGGACGGTTCAGAGCCAATTCTCTTGGACGATGTCTTCTCTAAAATTGTCGGTGGCGACCGAAATAGTAACACGTACGTGTTCTCTCCTCTCGGAAGGAGGGCGCTGATGTGTATTTTAATAAAAATTACATTTTACATCACATCGAAAAAACATGACGACAGCTTGAATATCGAATAGAGCTGATTTCGCTGATTCTCGGGAAAATAACGGTAGCCGAGATAACGTCTGCTCTTATATACCGCAGCTTATCGAAGCTGGCACGAAATTAGCATGAAAATGTCGCACTAAATTTTATTACTTACATTTATTTCTCCTGTAGCCTGTCCGATGCAAGTTAAATGGCAAACGACCGTAAATGCCGCTAATCATAGACGCATACTTTGCCGAAAGTTGCCGACGATTTTACGGCGAAACTTCCATATCCGTGTCACGCAAAAGAATGACGAGGAGATCCGCGCATGAATAATGCATCGAGACCCGCACGACATCGAGAAATAAACATCATCGGGCCACGATCGAGCCACGCGAGGTCGTCGTACTTCAGGAAATTAATAAATTTTCGACTTTCGCCCTTCTCGACGACCGTCAAGCCGAGATAAGTGTCATTAATCACATCCGTTTGCGGTTACTCCCGTCGTCGAGACGCGATTAATTTTTCGCTCGCTTAAAAGAAAACTCGCGTCGAAAATTTCGAATATTTGTCGTAAAACTTATGAACGCTCGCTCATAATCGCTTTCACGCGATTATGACGGCTGATTTATCAGAAGGAATTAAAGATCGTCGCCTCTGAGAGCTCTGTTCGGTCGCGAATGTTTAATCGGCCGCTGTGTGATATCTCACGCATTCGGTATCAGAACGACATTTTCAAATTTTTGAACAACCTACGTTTGAAATCGCTAATAAAACAGTTAAGTATGAAACTGCCAAATATTACAGTACATATTTACGATTTTTATGGTAACGTCTGTATCAGTTGCAACCTTCATCGGATATTTTTCTCACAAACTCTTGCGACTAAACGCGCGTTACATTTTTCGATGATAACAAAATAATTTTACTTTATCTTATTTATATTTTATACATTTCTTATTTCTGCGTAATTCTATCCGATTCCTATGTAGATTTCATTATTTTTACAGAATATACATATATATATATATATATATGTATATGTGTATAATTGCCACAATCCTGTATCTATTAAGCGAACGTTTCAACGTCGTCTTGACCGAGAATTCCGACACCGCCGAAATGTAGGGAATCCGGCGCGAAGCAGGCGAATTAGGAAACTCGCGCTAATTCTCGAAATTAGGCTCTTATCTTCGACGGGCCGCGAACAGGACCGGGAGGGAGAGGACAGATGCGGCCGCGCGACGCAGAAGAGAAACAAATAGGATCTCAGGCCAATTAGGGATTTATTTATGCGCCGACGGGCATATTAAACGGGCGAAAATATGAAGGCAAAAAAAGAGAGAGGAAGTTCGCGAGAACGTGTGTCCACCCAATTCGGGACCCGGTCCCGATCGTAGATACACGTCGCGCTTATAAAGATCGTAGCAGGGTCTCGTTAACGAACTGCCAGAGCAGTTAAACATAAATTGCACCTTTGAGCCGTCTCTCTCTCGTGTGGCGTGTCCTGGGCATTCTCTCTGTGCGTGCAGCCCCGCTTTCTCGCCTTAAAATCCGCGACCGGAGCCGAGTCGCAATTTTCGACGCTGCGAAACGATCTTTCTTCTCTGTGCCGTGTTTCAGACGCCGCCATCGGAATGAAGCGACTCAATTATTGACGCGCACGCCTCTCTCTCCCTCTCACGATCGGGAATCGATCGTGTCCGACTAAAGAGCCGGACTATACGCTCATTTGCAGAGATGGAAACGGGATGGAACGCTTTGATCCGAACGAGTCTCCGACCGTGGAGATAATCCGTAAATTAACACTGAGACGATTCCGCCGTCAGATTAGCTTATCTTTTCGGTCGGTTGGCGAGAAAACTGGATGACGTTTATAATGAAGATATACGTTATCATGTTATTTACTTATGTATTATTTGTACTTATATTTTTCCGAGAAGTCTTCTCTCTACTCCTTCGCGTCGACTATATATATATATACTATATATGTTGTCGCACACACACACACAAAGCGCGTGTTTGTTTCAAGGCAGTGTAACTCTCGTGTTGAACCAACGTCTCTCCGATTCTCTTGGCCTACTTACTCGGCCAATTTTCGCTTTGTGAAAAAGCGACGGACTTTAGCTGTCGTAGCGTGACTGACAGGAACCTCTCGTTCTCTCGCGCGCGAAGAATGGCAAGAGGAAGACTAGGAGACGAAGAAAGAGAGACGTACGAACGCAAACGGACAATGTCGCCTCGTTTATCAGAACGGCATTGTGGGGGCCATCGTTGCCCTTCTCGACACACCCTTTGTTGGTTACATCCAGCTTGCACGGGACTACTCAATCCTTTCTTTCATTCACTCTCCGAGACTCTTTTCATTTTTCTTCTCTCGCTCTCTGGCCGCCGCCGCCGCGTAACAAGAACCGAGTTAGATGGAAAGGAAGAGAAGAACCGCCCGCTCGCGCGCGCGGCTCCTCACCAAGTTATCTCTTTAAAAAGCAATTGTACTCGAAAAAATGGTACCCCGCTATCTGGAAAACGAATCGCCCGGCGCGGTGCGGGCGTCTCGTGGGTCGAGCATCTCGTATGAAGATCTCTTCGAGTTTCTCTTTTCAAGTGTCGGCAACCTCGTAAAACTCCACGTACTTCGCCGTAATATTATGCGCGTGCGAAAAGAAACGTTAGTTGCAAAACAAAAACAAAAATAATAAAAATAATTTATACTCCGCGAAGACGAATTAAATCATTAATCCGCTGCAAGAGGTACACGCGTTACATGTTACTTTCTTCAGCGACTGTCGTTAAATCATCAATATAAAAAGTTCGGTTTCTTTTTTTCTTAGTTACCTCGCGGTCGGCGCGCGCTGTTTGGACAACGAGGTTCGCGGAGCAAATTGCTTGCCCCGGAGGAGCGAGATGTAACGATCGCGCGCGCGCGCGGGTGCGCGCGAGGTGGACGTGAAACCGAAAGGGATAAAACGTTGAAGCGCGATTTAGCATCGGTACACAGGAACATCCTGTGCGAGCCGTGTGCGATATTTACGCGGGGCGTTACATAATTTAACGGCCGGCGCGTCGTATAAGTTACAGGCCTGGTTAGGAGAGCACGGAGTAGCTATAATTTCATCGCGCGGCGGTTATATCTCAGGACTTAACCGCGACGAAATGTTCAAAATAGTAGTACAGCCGATTGCTTTTAAGGGAGAACACCTCTCGGTGCTAGTCGCACGATTCCCTCGTCTCTACCGCCGCCCCCTCCTCGCTCCCGCGAGCGAGCACGATTTATTTCCTTCTTTTTTTTCTTTCCCCTTCCCTTCCCTTTCCTCTGTCCGAGAGAGGTTCTTATTCCGCCACTTCTTCGCGTTTCTCTACGCTACACACGGCTTCGAGAAAGTAACGAAAGAGATTAGCCCGGCACGGCAAGTTATTCGTTGTAATTAGGGAAAATGTTAATTATAGTTAGGTAGAGTGTGCTGTTTAATTTGTTGCTGGCGACGGTTTAACGCGGCGTTTTATTTTACCTTGTACTTTTTGCCAGAGAACGCACAGCTTAATTTTTTTCTTCTCGCGACTAAGACGAGGACGAAGTGAATTTTCTTTATTCGACGTCGGTTGAAGAGAACGTTCAAAGACAATGCGGAAGACTTTTGTATAAATCGTGAGATTTCGGAAAATGAGCGGGGGGGCCGCTTCTTTTCGAGATAATCAGAAAAACGAATTTGGACAAATCTCGCGAAACAAACAAGTCCAAGATCTGAGATCTCAGTTCGCGTTACAACGTAATAATTTAGATCTCCGTCAAGTCGTAAAGTCGTCCTTTTCGCAAACGTTTGACTAGACGGTTTTAATAATTTCGAGGCGTAGACAGACTTCCGGATTTCGATTGCCGACGTAGGAATTACAGGCGCTTGCGCCGGAGATCTTTTAACTTCTGATATATAAAGCAAACAATTATTTCGTTGTACGCGCGCGCGCGCGCGTGTATCTGGACATTGTTCCCGAGGAGAAAGAGACCGCGACAGAATAATAAACGTTTGCAAAACTATAATTAAGGGAAATATTATGAATGTTATATTCGCGTAATTAATCAACCGATAACCGAATACGTTTATCTCGCGCGATATTTATAAATTTTAAATCGTCATAAATTTCATAAATTTTAATGTGACATGGATATACAAATTAATATGTGAATTTCAATATATTTTTAATAAACATTTTCGGAACTGTAAGCTCTCGTTATAAAAATGCAATTATTTGAATTATTGCCGATTAAAATCAATCGGTACGTACACATGTGTTACGCGCACCGCCATGTAACGATCAATCGCGTAATTTAAATCATTTAAAGAAATCAGCTGGAGAAAATAAGTTTCTCGCAAGAAAAATACTCGTACCGTTAATCACGTCGATCGTTCCACGGAGAGATTTTTTTTTTTTTTTAATCTGATAAAAGTGAAGATCTCAATATTCTCGGCTCTTACCAATCGATCTTATCTCCGCCGGTTTAAAAGGGAAATCAAGAAGAAGGTAACTAATCTACTTCCGAGTGAAAGTAAGCGGGTTTACTGCCCATAACGGCATAACGCAGAAGCACGTTGTCAGCAACCTCGTCAGCAGTGTCGCTCCGATGACACTGTCGTCGAGAGAGCGAACCTCGGCGCGGCTCGATGTAGTAAACGGCCCGATGTAGTAAACGGCAGGACCACCCGCCGGGTATCCCATGTAAATACGGCCAACTGTCGAAACCAACACGAAGGACATCCCTCCGGATTCGAGCAATCGGCTCGTATATGCGGCGTTTCGTTTACAATCCGCGCGGACGGGTAAACTTTTCCATGTACCTGCGCAACGTCGGGATAATTCGCGACGGAAGCAACGGCGAATTTTCCGATACCGGAAAACGCAAGCGGCGGCAAACGGTTATAAACGGAAAACAAACTGCGAGTCGAAAGTCGCCGGAATTGCGGCTGTTTTTGTCGCAACTCGAAATCCGGGAGAAGAGGAGGATGAGAGGAAAAGGAGGGAAGGGAGGAAGAGGAGGATCTCTATATTTGCGCTCGCGAACGGCTGGCAAAATTCTGCCTGCCAACGTTTCGGAAGCGAAATTCAGTCATGGCTGTTTTATCAATCTGCGCGTGGATCGCGCCGGATTAACCGATCCCGCTGTTTTCCTACGTTGTTTTTTCATCCCTTCTGTTTTTCTGCCGGCAAAAATTGCGTGTACAAGGCGACACGCCGATGCCGCATTTTGTTTGCAATGTAAAAAGATCGAATTTTTTGCTCTCCCGTATTTTGTTCTCCACGCTCCGACCGAATAACCCGAATATCTATTTACGCGCGAAGAAACGCAATTCGTAAGCCGGGGCTGGAAAGCTTAAACGATAATCGTCCGGGAGAGCCGACTGAGCAGTTAACGTCGCGCCGAAACTTGAAGACAATTCGACCATTAGACTCCGCTCCCTCCTCTTTGCCTGTTTCTCTCCGCTTCTCGGAATACAGCGCAGTCTTCTGATAAAAGAGGAGATGGAGACGGGCGTGAACGCGCCGGGGGTGGATAATGCGGTTGTTCGCCGTTGAGACTCGTAGCTCTGATTGCGGATCTGTCGGAAAGTTTTCATCCGGCGGGGAAACTCGGGAAGGCTTTTATTAGTTTTAAACACGCGTTAAATAAAACTGGGCTAAGCCGAGACCCGAAGATCAGCGCGCGGTTTACGGACGTAAACGTACGTAAAAGAGAGTGACAGGAGGAGAGGGAGAAAGGACGAGTTAGCAACCCTCGCTGCTTCTTTCCGCCGTTCGTGCATGCGAAGGGTGGGATTTGGTCCGAGAAGACGTAAGGTTCCCCGGGAGCATTCGGAATCGGGGAAAGTCCGCGGTAAATTGCGGTAAATTGAGCCGCGCCGTTGATCCTAGAAATAATCTCCCGGGCGAGATGTTCCGAGAAGGATCGGGAAGAAAGACAGAAAAAGACTCCCGCGCGCGCGCCGCCTATCTCGCCGTTCTTCTCTCTTCTCCGCTTTAACGAAGCGAATCGCTTTCCCGGGCCGACCCGGAATTGCGAATTAGCGCGAGGTGGAAGCATTTTTACGAAGCGGGTTATATCGACCGGTCAATAAAGCGCCACTGGGAATTTCCAACGGACGTTAATGCCCCCTCCCATTTGAACGACTGCCGCGAGTCGTCGCAGGGCGCGACGATGCGCTGTTTCTTTTTCTTCACCCTCGTTCTCTCCGCGTTTCTTCCCGGTCGTCGGAGAAGGAATTCTTTTTCTGTCAGGAAGTGGCTGGTTCGTGCTCGTGGATCGACGCGCGTCTCTCCCTCTCCCCTGTCTTTAATTAGACGGCTTCCTTCGCCGCCGCTCGTCGGTCCCCAGGCGAGCGGAAAGAATCACGAGGCGAAACCGTTCTCCATCTCGCGCGGAAGTCTTCCTCCCAATCAGCGCGCGGATTACACTTTTAATTCATTTTTTTAACTAACTCGAGCGTGTCCTGTCTTACGGGATCGTGGGGGCGGCGAGCCACCTCCGGGGGGGGAGGGGGGTAAGAGGAACAAAGTGTCCGCGAAGAAAGTGAAACGAGGGGTGAAAGAGCCTCGTAACTTCCGAACGACGGAATTGTTCCGCATTACGTTTCCTTCTCCCGAACGTTTTCTCTCGTCAAAATATAGAAATAAATCTTCTTTGTTTCTCTGACAGGAACACTTATGCTAATTTCTCCGGTCGGCAATAAAAGTTGTTTCTTTAGTAATGTAGAACGGCGCGGTGTCAAACCGTCCTGATGACTCAGCGAAATCACGTTCGCGTCGAAGTGAGTGATTAAAAATTGCAACCGAGAAGTTGGTTGCAACGATTATCCAGTTAACCGATCGAAAAACGTTTTGGTGTTACATTTACTCTCTCGCATTACGTATTTGCTGTGCTCGCGGTGCATAAGTACCGATTCGACGGCCATCACTATGCATTCGTTTCGGTACAAATCCACCGCGAGATTAAACTCGGCATCGGTTCCAGCAAATTCTGAATAGTAAATGTGGGAACGCGCGCGACCGGCTCGTTCGATATCACTGCGCAATAACTCATGTACATATTCAATATCGCATTAAAGCGGTGTTCACCGTATAATTAACCCTATTCCTTACTCACGCACGCGTCTCTCCGATCGCTCGCGCAAAAAGTTCAACCGGGAAGAATTCGCGGATTGTGTGCGCCAAAGAAAATAGCTCCGATTACGAAACGCTCTCGAGAAAACCATACGGTGCACCTCATTCCACCCTCGCTCAACCGTTATTGCTTATCAGCTCGCTCGCCCCCTCTCCCGCCTCTCATTGGGGGTACAAGCGTTTTCGCCCTTCGTTCAAAATTGCGTGGAATTGTGTCACTCGCTATCGTGCGCTGTCTCTCTCTTTTTCTCTCTTTCTCTCTCTCGCTCTTTCACTCACTTTATCGAGAGTGTTCTTTTCTCTCTTCCTCTCGCGCCCTTACATTCCCTCGTCGAATGAGTGGCCATAAACGTAAACCGTGTTCTTTTAAGTGGGGCGCGTTTAAAAAGATCGCCTAGGCACGTATGATCGCTTGGGTTTCGAGGGAATCGTTTTTCCTCCCTCGTCTGCCTGGCTTCCTCGTCGCGCGCTCGCTCCGGACCGAAGGGAAAGAAGCGAAACGTGCGAGCGAGACGACGACGACCCGCGCAGGGGTGGGTAACGGCAAGGGGGTGGTTTAGACGGGATAGCGTTGTAGGGTAGGCCTCGCGCGCGCACGGATAGTAATATTCTTGAACCCCCAAGAGAAGGCTTACTGCAATAACCCCCGCGGCTCAGACTCAAAACCCGCCGTTCACTCTATGTATCTTCTTCTCTTACCTATTCTCCCCTCCCTCGTCTTTGCCTTTCATTTCCGACCCTCCTGCGGGATCCTCCATCACTCGCGCTGCCGCTCCACCTCTTACACGCTCCTGACTCGCTATAAATCTCACGCACCTCTAAATCGGACAGAAGCGACGCGACCTCCGCGCGGAATCCGGAAAAAGTATCTCCAGCGCTCGCGCGCGACGGCTTTCCTTGTCTCTTCTCCTCTCCGCCTCGAATAACGCGGTTTCGCCGAAAAGTGGAAAGCCGCGGTCGGGCCGCGCCGCGTATTGCCGAAGGGAAGCTGCCGCTTTCGCGCGAAGATTTGCACAAATGGAATTCAGAAGACAATTTCGAAGTATCGCTCTCTCCCGTCCCCTTCCTCTTTCTCAAGTTACTTTATTCCGCAGATCCAGCGCGCAACGAATCGTCGCCAATCCGTTGATTGTTGACGCGAAATTTGAATCCGTACTTTCGTAATCAAAATATATTTACTGTCCAATTGCTTTGTCAGAATTTATAATTTCGCAAACAAAATGTTAATCGCAAGCCAATATAAAAATACATTGACGTGCGGTCCCGCATTTACTTCGAGCCGCGTAACTACGGGCTGGCTGGTCGCCGCCCGAAATGCCTCTCGCGCGCGATGCCCTCCTCTTCGGAATTAGTAGGAGCTGATCGAGGGGTGGAAAAAAAATTGGTAGCAATAAAAATAAATTACATGCATCGTAACGCCCGGTAGTACCGCCGGGAGAGAGCTCGCAGGCATCCATCCTGCTTGCATACTTCGGGTCCTGATTAAAATTGGGGTGCGGTAGAGGAAAGAAGCGATCGGTTAGCCCCGGGCCGCCTCGCGTCGCATCGGGAAACCGTCTTTCCGCTTCTTTTTCTCCTCGTTCCTTCCTATTCGTTTTCTTGTAGGTTTATTTTTTCTTGTCTTTTTTTTAACGTTATTGCATCGCTGCGCACACAGCCGCGCGTTTGCAGGTATCAATTATCAAAATTCAGCCTGCGACGAGGAGGTCCGAGACGTCGGACATAAAATAACCGATAATAGCAACCGAGTAAACACGCGAGCAACGCGATGCGCGACAACAAAGCAGAAAAGACAATGAAGTTGATAATCAAAAATTCGCGAATTATTCGTGTTTCGTCGTTAATCAATTGCCGTGATGATTGGGCCAATTTATTAGGGTGATAACGGAACGCATCGGTTTCAATATTTCCATATTTAATGTTCACGAGTGTCGAAATTGCGAATAATTCTTTTTCGTCAAACAAAAAATAATCAGCATTTTAAATGCGCGTTTATTCTAAATACAAACAATTTTGCATGGATTATATTGTAAAAAACGTGTTTACGTAAACCGTTCCAATTTATCCATCTATAGCAACATTTGCACAAAGAGATTTCCAATAAAGTAGACCGCATCGAGAGAGAGAGAGAGAGAGAGAGAGAGAGAGAGAGAGAGAAAGAGAGAGAGAAAGGAAAACAAAAAAAAAGAAGATAGATTCCGTGGCCAGGGAGAGCAGGAAGGTTGATCGCGCGGTTAGAGGCGTGGGAGTAAGAATCTCGCCTTTCCCGCGAGGTAAGCGTAAGAGGAGCGCGCGCCGCGGTGCGATCGGCGACGCGTACAGGCAGTGTTTTCGCATTTATTTAAATCGCAAGGACACCTAGTTGCCGCGAGTTCTGACTCCGCTCGCAAAGTGCCAAGATGTGTCCTCGTCCACGTAATCGAACGCGGACACAGCAATGGCGAAAAAAAAAGCAGCGTAGTAAAACGAAGCAAATGAGAAACAACGACACGTAGACGACGGGTGCGAGTCGCACTCGTTGCTTGGAAAAAAATTGTAATTACCCGTTTTCAGAATCATTATGATATAGTATCACTTGATCGCGCGTTAATTATTATCGATAATTATTGCTGCGACATTCCGACTTGTGATCAACTGATCGCCGGAGCTCATAATTCAATCAATTGATCCTTTGTTTGTTTTCGCGCTGTGACGTCACATTCGATTTTATCGGAGTAAAAATCAATGAGAAACGATCGCAGTCCGTCGGAAAGTCAAGGGTAACGCGCACGCTTGTCGCCTTTTACGTAATAAAGTTCGATCGCGGGAATTTTATTGGAAAGCAGGTTTTGCGCGTGTGATGTGCTTCTTATCTAAATATCACGTCTAAATAATATGCAAGACTCGGGCAGATATGCAAATAAAGGAACGGCTGGCGTGGTTATGACTTTATATATTCGGACCGGATCAAAGAAAATCACGTCTCGCGTATCCGCGACATGATCGCAATATGTCTCGTTGTTGACACGTTTGTGATCACTTCGTAAAAAACGAAATTTTGCACATGCGCCATTGCACATCGGAAGTTTAGTTTTTAAATTAAAAAAAATAATTCACAAAAATAAAATCAAACTTAAAAAAAAATAATAATAATAATAATCATACGTAAGCACAAAAAATCGCGTATTGGCAGAGGGCAAGGATATGTCACGGCTCGGGATTATTCCTGGCTCAATGTCAGCTGGACAGGAACAGATGCGAACGGCCAAAGGTTCGCGATGGCCAATAACTTCCTGGGGAATGATATCGCGATGTCAAGGTGGTAACCCACGGATTACGAAGCGTCGCCGAACGATCGCGTGCGCCTTGCGCGTTTGGGCGAGCACGTAGGCGTTAACTTGACCATGGATGAGTCCGCGTGCTCTCGACGAAAACCCGTTTGCGTTAACCCTCGTATCCTTCGTCGATCCCACGATCGACGTCAACGAAGGGACTCTCTTTCTCTCTCTCTCGTCTGTTCCGGTGTAAAAACTACTTCTCTACGAGGTTAAGTAGACAGGCGCAGATAAGCAGGAAGTGTCGGCCTTTTCTTTCGTTCTCTTCTTGTCATGTTCGATAAAAAAACTAGAAAAAAAATTGATATTAAAAATAGAACATATATAATATATGTGTATGTATAATATATCTTATATTATAATATATTAAAAATAGATATAGTTAATATAAAAAAATAAATACAATTATTTACTATTTGTATATAGAGAACAATTTATCGCTTTTTATAGTTAGTAGGGCACCTTCTCGGATTTGCACTAAATAAATTAGGCAACAATGTACGTGCGTGTGCGTGGTAAATTCGAAGATTGAACTAATGAGACTGTTCTGGATTATTCTGGACCACTATGTGTCACGGATTATCGTGATTAACAACGTGAGGGATTAGCATTCGCCAGCTTTACGCAAACCGGTTTTATTACCTATCGCCGGCGTATCCGTGATTCTGGAGGAATATTGGATTCCTCCGCGATCACGTTTCAACTTGAATCCTTGCACTTTTGCTCTCACGCGAAGGCGTACGTGTAAACGAGATGCGCGATATAATTCATAAAACACGTTTCGTTAAATAAAAGAATTTGTTCAAGACGATAAAGCACGAATTAAATTACGGACTGTCGATTGTCCAGTCAGAGACTGTGCATACACGTTTCCGATTATTACGAATTCCTTTTGTCAATGTTCATTACACTTGCGCCGCGGAACGTTCAACGCGGTTGAAGGATACTCGAATATCAGCAACTCGCAGCCGAAAAACATCAGAATATAACGACGTTGTCCGCAGAACAGGATGGGGAACGGCGCGGGAGTGAGGAATACGCGAAGAGAAGAAGAAGTATCAAAGAAGAAGAAGAGGCGAGCTATTCACCGAGGCAGTTATCGCGGACGAGGCAGGCCCGTCGAAAAGGCACGGTAAACGGTTTTATTAATGGTGCGTCCACGACATAAACACTTTACGTAAGGATATTATCGATCGATAAATCGGTCCCTACAAGAATACGGCGCGCGCCGTCCTCTTCTATCCCGTTCTATCCCAACCAGACCTATCGTCGATCATTGCGCGTCTCGCGCAAGGTAAATTACGCGACGCGACGCGGTTGTCTCCGTTTAACTGCCACCTCCGTACAGACCACCGACTGTTGTGGAGGTGGCCTCGCACCTCGTTTTTCCTCGGCCCAACTGCATTCCTGATAGCGTCGCGTCGCGTTTCTCGCAAATCGTTCGCCTCGATGAAGAGAAACAGTAGCCTCCTCTCTCGAGTTTCGTGTTAAATTGATGTTAACTGCGTAAATTCTTTAGGAGATTATTTGTGCGAATACACGGAGTTTTACACATACATACATGTATAAGACCTGTGGCCTTGTTTTCTCTCTCTTTTTCTCTTTCTCTCTCTTGAACATCACGTATGTGATTCTTAATGCGACCTCGAGGACACGCTCGGAGCGATAAGCCGCGTCTTTAATTTCTAAATCCGCGGTCCGATCGTCCCGCGATCCGGATCTTCTCGGAAGATGTGTAATTTTGCGCGGCCTCGCGCGTCTCTACGCTCTCTCATTAACGATCCGCCAGGAATCCGTATCCGGCGAGTAAGACACCGATACCGGATCGTAAATACTGCGCGATTTTTTTTTTTTTTTTTTTTTATTTTTTTAAATAGGGATGCCGTGTGCCGCAACATCGTAATCGAATTTATCGCTCGGATATGGCGTAATTAATTGAGTCGCTCGTATAATGGATAATGGCGCCGATAATCGGAACATGTAATAGCAAAAACCGAGCGAACGATATATGAGCGAGAAGGTATCAATTCCCGATACACAGAACGTATCGTCTGGGTGCGATACAGATTATAAAGTCTCACCGGGGCATGTCGTCTTAAACGCGACATACATTATGTTCTATACACACGTAAATGCGTACGTGTTTGCGTGCGTGCGTGCGTGCACGAGCGCACGAGCCGGTGCTTATTATCGCTCGCGCTGCATTCGAGTTGCAAAAGTGCATCCAAATGCGAGCAGCGCGACGAAGCGGTCGTCGCATCCACGGAGACGATGTCGATGTAGGAGAAATCGATTCCCCTTCGCGCGACAGGAGGGAACGAAATCGTCCTCCTTGTCACGGGACACACGCGCGCTTGTCCCGCCGTGATGGTGCGTGCTCGCGGCGCATTCTCGTTATAATTGCACGTCTTGCTGCTGCCTGAAACGCGATCTGGATCGCGTGACCGTTACGACGCGACGCTGACGACGATGATGGTGTTACGCCGGTAGCCGAGCGTCATTAGCGACCACGATTAATAGGACGACAGGTCCCCGCGGACTGTCCACGTGACGCAAGGAATTCACTGATTAATAACTCACGCTGGCAGCCCGACAAGAACTCGCACGGCTGATATTTGTCGACGCACGAGAGTTTCTACATTTTCGTGTCTCTCCCGTACGGGTTGATAAATGAAACCAAGCAGAGAATTCCGCAATAACATCAGAAACGCTTATTGCATATTTATAAAAACCAACTTTTATCATTTAAAAAAATGATAAAAAGAGATAACGTTATAGAAAGTGCAGTAACGTCTAGTGTCTAGAAAGATATTGAGGTGCTGAAGCATTATTGGAGTTTCTTGTTACGTGTCTTCTGTGAGTAATATAATACGCGGATCGTTTCATTTGCGGATCGATGGTCTTTCAGAGAGAGAGAGAGACAAATGGTGTGATGATAAAAGTCGCGACATCTTCGATCAAAATCTCTCCGATGAATCGGCGAGAATGAGGACACGTTGTAAGTGTTCGCGATGAAAGACAGTTTTGTCGGCCACGTGGCAAAAGTTTGGGGTATGTTGACGGCTCTGCGTTCGTGTCGGTGGTGTTGGTGGTGCGAAAGCAGCAGCCGTCCGAAAGCGTTCCACTTTCCACGCGGGGGGAGAATCCTCACGCTTTCGTCTCACGTGGCATCCTCGTGGTGCTTTTCAACGGCAACGTGGAAACGGCGCGTGCTCGGGATGCGCACCTTCGCGGCCTGATTAGCAACCCAGACCGAGCGAAGGCCAATGGCACCCTGCCTGGTCTTCCGCGAGGAGTATAAGGGGTAGCATGCCGAGCGAAAGAGACAGAGAGGAAGAGAGAACGGGAGACCGTGAGGTGGAGAGAGAGAGAAAGAGCACCGAAGAGGGGGTTGGTCTGATGGTAGAATGGTGGAAGCACCGCCGACACGGTGGTACTCTGGCTGCCGGTGGTGGTGTAGTGGTGGTGGTGGTACGCGGTGCGCGACATAAATATGTATGTATCATCCGCTGCGACCTGCCCCACTACCCCACTAGGTCAGACTCATGCTTCATCACAATGAGCACCTTGCCTTGCTCTCGTCCTGCTCCTTTCCGCCTCTCGTCCCATTCAAGTGGATGGCTCGAAACCCTTTCGATCTTTGCAAGAGATCCCGGGCTCTAGTAAGATCGCACTCTTTCGACAAACAATCACCCTGCTACCTGACCTCACACAGCATCGTTCGGATATCACAATTATTGCTCTGAAAATGTACAGATGTGCGTTATCGTTTACGAGAGATTTAACAGAAGCTGATGACCCGTTGGCCAATCACCTCTTCTTTCGAATCTCTCTCTCTCTCTCTCTCTCTCTCTCTCTCTCTCTCTCTCTCTCTCTTTCTGTTGAGAAACTCGAGTTTTCAAAGACCACACCGAAGTAGATCACAGAAGACGTCGCTCATAAATACAATCGACGATCGAATCGACGTAGATTTATTGCGCGCGCTCAAAAGTTTGCATTCGATAGTAACCACGTGGTTCAGCTGACTTCGATCACTGACGTTGCACGCAGCCAGCCGGTGACGTGGACGCTCTCTGACGTCACACCACCGACGTTTCCGTCTCACTCGCGTACATACACGGGGGTTGCGCAAGGTCTAGGCGGTAAGGAGAGGGGCGTCGCGGAGAGGAGGGTATGACGGAGGATGGGGTACCAAGGGGGGCCAACAGCCCGAGGGGGGGAATAGCTCTTACATATTTATGCCGCGTTCTACACGCAACACCCATCCCGGGGGCGGCAGGAACCAACCCCCTCTGCGCTTGCCACGCCGGCTGGATGGAGATAGCTAGGTATGCCGACCTTGTGCGCGCTTTCACGGGGGCGGTTGTCTGCGGCTTCAGGGATGCTAATCAGTTTGGTTGATAGTGTGCGCCGTTCGGAACTCCGGGGCGAAACCCTGTGCGCGAGAGATGTGTGCGGTGATTGCCATTGTTTTGCGATGATCGTCTCGATCGCGCATCTTCATTCCCGTCTCGGTCGAACAAGACGTGAGCGAAGAAAAGCAAGCTCGAAGAGCTCGTCTCAACGAACCAAGAGAGAAAATAGAATAATCGCGCATGTATGATAAGTGCGGTTATGCCAGGAATGTTTCACCAGAAATCATCGACGCGCAACATGTCGCCGACTTTGACGCTAATGAGGTTGCTCGAAGAATAATCCCGGTTCATTAGACTGACGTAACCGCGCGTGTTCATCCGCACAAAAGTCATGCCAGACAAGAGTTAAAAGTACAAAAAACCTCGTGCGAATGATAATTACCTGTTTTCATCTGTGCGAAAAAGAAAATTGAACAAAGACCTTTTATTTGCAAAACAAACAAACTTGTGTTCTCACTCAATGAGCATTTATGCAATTATGTTTTATCATATTTATTAGTTTTTTTCATCAACATTTGTCATCTTAAAGTTAATTCTCAATTCCGGTGTGATGATTTAGTCATCGCGTTTTGCGTAATGTATTATATTAAAATTTGCGCGAATAATCGTTCTGTCATCAGACTCGCAAAACCAGTTGGTTTCGTCAATGAAATACGTCAATATTTATTAACGCGCGCGCGTCCACAAGTCTTCAAGTTTTTGCAACGCGATCGTCAGTGTGATCTCTCTCAACTTTGTGAAATCGAGTTTCTCGGAAAATCGACTTTGATAGTTATTAGAATCAGTCGTCGTAAATCAGACAATGACGTGTTATCGCGACTGATACAAATAGCGTACATCTACATGCATACGGTACGTATAGCGGTCAGTTATTATACGGTCACGTGGCACATTTCATGAACATGCGTGTACGACGAAGAGTCGGTGTTTTTATATCGCGCTAACGGTCGTGATGGCTACGAGCCGTCGCTGGTCGGTTTTAAGGTGACGGACGGGCAGCTTCGTCATTTGCATACCTGACAAACCGACGTACGTGGACGGTGCGCGCGCTTCCATCGACAGGCACGAATGCGAGTGATAGACCGGCATGACATCGCGTATAAGAAACAATTATAGCTTCCCGCGAGCGACACCTCGACGATGCACAAAGACGAATTGATGATGCGTCGTCGAAACGGTTTATAAACATTTTCTCTTTTTTCATCTTCATTTACCGCATATATTACGTTCTAAAATTATCAGCAAAGTCCATCAAAGCTGTTTTTTTTTTTTTTTTTTTCCGACCTCGAACTTCGTGACTCGTACACGCGCTTTTGTTAGATCTTGTTTTTTAAACAAAATACAGACAAAACTGTATGACGTTTTCGTAAAGTGTCCGATATTTTTTTTATCACGTGCTAATAATATAAACAGCTTTATGCGCAACTCGCTCGTAAAAGTAAATCACGTGCGAGTTGCGTTTATGGATATCGACGAAGAATCAAACTCACGTAGTTACGAAAGCGAGGAGAACGAAGGAAACTCGGGGACTTGAGGTCGGAGGGAAGTCGCGAAGAGACGGAGACGCACGCGTGTTGTCACGGCTTACCCAGGATGCGCGTGTCTTCCCTTAACAGTCTGTTGTTCGCCTTGATAGAAATCGTTCAGGAAAAAAACACGTAGCGTCGGTTACATAAAAGTGCGGGCGGCTACTTCCGTCGGGGTTGTGTTGTCTGAGATTATAAGGACGCGACCGGAGATACGAGAGAATCACGGATAAAAGAACCGCTTCTTCAGTTACGAAGACAAACGCCGTACGTTCGCGCGGGGTTGAAATTTTTTTGTGAAAGTTTCAGAAAAAAAAACGCTTTATTTTTCTGTAAAACTCGCTCGAGAAACTCTCCAAGTTGTTTTTGTAACGCGAGATAAAATGTATGATATCACGGGAATTTTTATTCAAACTAGTGACGACAGATATTTCGAAAGGATTATAGAAATCCGACAAAAAATTGTATAAATACCCGCCTGTGTTGTCTGTGACATAATTCGGATTATAGTATACTATTTTTTTTTTTTTTCAGTCTGAAACGATACGAGGAAAGATATGACCTTGCAATATTTAATTATAGCATTCTTTAACAAGCGATACATGCAAGATTAGAATTTATGTGTTACTTACCGCTTCAAGGAAATCGCACAGTTTCCTGATCAGTTGTGCGTTTGATATTTTCTTTTTCGATCAAGTCGCTTAATCATCGCATAAATTTTTTTGCTACATCTCATCTACATGCGTTATTTATACGTGGTATTTTTTTTTATTTTTTATTAAGTTTATTACATAACAACGTCATTAGCATGAAATATTCTATGTGTTGTCATCTCGTATTATTTGTTTTTATTGCGATATCGAAACACTACTGTCTGTTTCAGCAAATTAAATAAATTGTTAATTTAATTCGCGTCAAATCAAAGTTAATTAAATCGATGACAAAGATCGCGGAATCGATGGAGATACATGCGATATAAAGTCGCGCGCGCGTTGCAGCATCGTAATTGCATTATCGCAGAAGAGCGACGTAGCGTTTCTTCGAGGAAAACTGCTGCATATTATATACAAGTAGCGCCCGAGATCATCCGCGAGGTAGTAATCACCCGTCTCTCTGCGTAACTACTGATGATCCTCATCGCCCTCCTGATGTCATTACGCGAGCTCGTTAGACACGATTGCGCGATGCTTAGAAATATATAACGCAGCAAAAATAAAGTGACGCTTAATGCGAAAACGGATACATTATCGGATCTTCTCGGTTACACTTCGGACTTTCAGCGATAACTGATCCAATGTAGCCGCATCTAAATTTATAAATTGTCGTTGATGTAATCTTCTCTACTTTTCTATGTTGTGAATGTAATTGTACGTATACGTACATATTTTTTATCCGCGTATCGTCTTTGTGTCTACATATTGTGGCATTAAAACTGTATTATCCGCTCTCGAGTTGGCAAACATTTCAGAAATGCTGATATACGCGGAAACGCGGCGCTCTCTCCGATGTGCGTGCTTTCGAGTGCAATTGAGAATCGGAGATCGCGTGAGCGTAAAATCATGAGAGAATTTTAGTGTGTGACGGGACACGCGAGTTTTAGCGAATCTCAAATTCCGAAAAGTTATCGAAAATCATAAACTTTCGGGGTGAACATCCTTCCTGGATTTCCATCATAACGATAATAAGCGATATTGAGGAGAAGAAAGAATTTTTCGCGATTCGAAAGAGAGTTATTGGCGTAACCAACAATAAACGTATACTTGGCCGAGCAAAAAGGGCGCCTCCGTCTGACAATAAGATTCATCACGCGGGCTCTCCAGGAGCCGTGTATCCACAGGAGCGCAGGAAGCGAAGAAAGAGAGAACGAGGGGGGAAGAAGCCCGGGCGTGCAGAACCGTGTACCGGGGCGAAGCGCTCGGCTGCAATTTTTCTCGCTACATACGTGACGGGAGTAGAAACGAGAAGAGAAAGGACCTCAGGTAGGGAGGAAAAGGGCGGCGGAAAGCGAGGGGGAAAAAAAAAACTCAGTCGCGAATTTCCGTCCATCGCGAACGACGATCGTGCCTGATGGCGGGACGCCGGATTACTCGCGAGGGATTTTCTAACTTTCGAAAATCCTTACGTCGTTTCCTCTTACCCGAGCGTCTCCGTGTTCGGAGATATGATAGTGACGTTCAAGCAATTTGCCACGAGGCGACTGATAACGGGTTTGTATTTTTGATTTCTGGAGCAGTCAACGCAATTTCTTTACAGCTACATGTGATCATTGTTTGAACAATTGTTATTTGTAAAAATAATTTGTTTATAGTATATTTATTATTGTGATGAATAATCGAATGTAACCGCAATCAAGAAAATCGAGTGAGAGCTACTCGTTCACACGGATCACACGGAAGGATAGTCGATCTGATTCCTTAAATCTCGAGCAGACGGATGCAATCTCCAGCAGACGTGGAAGGGTGTATCTCGCCCGTAGAGAGAAGCGTCGAGAGTAAATCAGACACTATCGGAATCCCACATTAGATCACTAAGCCTGATTCGCATTGACACGTATCGTGCCTCTGGGGCGGAAAATATGATTGCTTCGTCTTCGTTGTCTAGATGGGTAAGCAGCAAGGCGGGAAGAAGCAAGGGCGGATTAATGCCACCCTCGGGGATCCACGTGGCTTTTCCACCTTCGCTATATCCTCGCTCCGTGTTTGCACGAGCGGTTTTATGTCTTATACTTTTAAGACCGCGCTCACCTTTTACGAAGATTAGTCGGCGTTTGTCCGAAATAGATAATTCGCCCGAGTTGTTGTTTATTCGCCTGTCATTAATTGCACTCGAGCTTGTTCCGCGCTCGTGTAAAATAAAGACGCAAATTACACGATGTTCGCAAACTAAAGCAAAAGTTTACATGGCTGGTGATAATTTTTTTTTTTTTTAAGCAAAGTTTTCGTTTAACTATGACATACAATATATCGACGTGTACTCTCGTGTGAATTTTCTGAAGCGAAGAAATCAATGCGATACTCTTCGCTATCAACGACCGAATTCGAGCGCAACCCATCGATATTCTTCAAGATAGATACTTGGGACACGCTTCCGGCTAATCTGCTGGCAAAACAAAGTCGGTCCTCGACAGAAGCGCGATTTATATAAAGTTCCGCATTGATGCCGCTACGGCGCAACAATAACCGGGGAGAGAGAGAGATATCGAGATCGATAAAAAGTCTCGCAATATAAGCCATCGATACCGTGGCGTTTTATTGTGTCACGTGCGAAGGCACAGACAAATCCCCCTCCCCTCTCTCTCGCACACCCTCACGTATATCTATATATCAGTCGTGTCAGAGGGGAGACATCGATATCCCTCGATCAATCATTAATAAGACTTGAAACTCCGGGGCATATGAAGCTCACGCCCGCGCTGTTCTATCGCGCGTGAGCTTCTTCTATTTTTTTTTCTTTTTTTATATCGTGCATATTTTCGGACGACGCCTCACGGTGCGCCTCCACTTTCCTCACTCGGTACCACAACGGGAGAGAAATTGTATCGGCAACTGCCGATTCGCGAATTGATGGAATTTTATATTTTTCTTTTTCTATGTGCCTGTGATTCCTTGTCCCCGTTTTCGTGTTCGGTCACGTTTTCGATTCGACTCGCTTCGTACACGAACAGCGATTCTCGGCCGAGCGATTTATAGCGCCGAGCATCGACACGGTTTTGAACTTATCGTCGGGAGCCGCCGTGGATTCTTCTCTTCTCGGCTTACGAGAATGACTTTCCCCAAGCGGTGCATTTCATCAAATCGCCTCTCTCCTTACGCTAACATATTCTCCGATAAAAAAAAATAAATGGATTGTGGCGATTTGTTAAAAGACATTTTTAAGACATGTTTAATATTAGTCTTCAATTACAAGAAAATTTATAAAAAATACTTTTAATTTATACATAAATATTATATCATTCTTTTGACGTGATTTGGTTTTTACACGCAACGAATATATTGAACATTTTAATTATCACACTCCCTTGCGATGTGTTACGCGCTGTAACAACAACGACGTGTTCGGACCACCCTAACCGAAGCCATTTTTTCCACCGTTGCTAACCCGACGCGATCAGAAACGACTTTGAAAGTGTCAACGCCGCTTTGGTTTTCCCATTTTTGCGCGGCTTGTACGCGTTCTGTCGGGCATCCCCGTCGGCTTCCACCAAAATCCCTGGAGGGACTTGTACGAGCAGGGGTTGGTATATACGGCGCGGAAACGAGCAGATATCGAGTTGCGGTTTAAAACTCGCTGCCGCTCCCTTCCACGCGCGCGGATCCCATCTCTCTCTTCCTCTATTCTCTCGATCCGTCCGGTGACGACCCCGTCAGAAAACCGGGATTCAGCAGGCTGATCAGCAGAAAAGCGCAGCCCTTGGCTTCACTTGCACTCGAGAGAGAGCTACCCCCCTCGAGGCGCTGTCTTTACAGTCGATAGCTACTACGACCACCCTCTCTCGTGGAATCAGCGAGAAGACGCTCGCTTTGCTGATATTAGTCACCCATAAAAAAATTACAACATGTCCAACGAATTTATTAATTCGTTTAGGTTATCTTTGTTTCGGTTTTTCTCGTTCATGCGTTATTTCTGACATCTCTCATGTGTATTATATGGTTTGTAAGACGTATATAACAGCTGTCATCGCGTCGACAGATTTTCATCGTGTTGTTTACACTGACACAACACGTTTTAAATAAAAGTAACAATAGCGTGCGCGTAGCGCGCGCCTACGTTGTGTTAGTTTTATAAAAAGAAAAAAAAAAGAATCTCAAGAAAAATTCTATGTAACATGATTATTTCTTCATTTCGTACAAATCGACGAGAACTTGCAGGAATCTCCAGAATTTCGAAGTAGTTTATGAGAGACACAGTGAGCGAGAAAGATAATATACAAGCGGAGTTGTATATGTGATAGGCGCGACTATAAACTCCCGGTAAGGAAGACAAACGCGCGTTCGATGCTGCCGCGCTGCCGAACATTGCATCATTGATGCGCTCTATTCCCCAAACGGCGGTACATCCGGCGCTAAGGTCGTGGTTTATCTGGCCATAACTGTGAAATATCTGCGCCGGCGATGTGCCGCGTCGTGTCTGATTGGCGCGAACCGTTGCGCCGCGGTAAATCTTTCTTCCCCTCCTCCGATCGCTCCCTTCAAGCTCTATTCAGAACCGCCTGACGCCGCGAACACTGTCGACTACTACTTTAGGTACCTCGTTTTTCTGGAAACCATCGCACAAAGGAACCATTGTTGCGCACTTGACGAGAACCTGCTGCGGGATCGAAGGGAGAGATGTTAGAAACTTGCGCGCAAACGCGAAGATTCGATTCGGTTTCTCGCGGATATCGGAGTTTGTTGCAAAAAAAAACTAAGCGAGATAAAATAATTTACTTCAAGTGCAATAAGTTTGATATATATTTTTATTTTTGAATAATTTTAAAACACACATACACACTATACGTATTGTTACTTGAGATTGTTTTTGTTTTCTTATATCGCGAGCGTATCTCGACCCAATTACGCGAGAGAGTTTTTTTCAGGGTCGACGTTCACGAAAACGCGCCCACTAAATCCGATCAATCGAGATCGATACAGAACCCACCTCCTTCGGTATCCCCGACGACCGACGACGGTGCGATCTCTTCCTCCGGCCGGTCTCGTGAACTCGTTCGATTCTAGTAGCCGCGTGGAAGAGAAGAGGGAGCGAGAGATATCGCGCGGCGGGCCCTATAAGGCCCAGACGGCAACTATAAGGCCCTTGGGCAGTAACAATGCGGCCTGGGCATGGCTTCGCGGTGTCTCGTAAATATAAATGATGCCGCGACGCAGTTATAGCCGTGCTACCGCGCGCTACAGCGGGGCCTCTTTCTTCTCGTGCGCGCGGATACCGAGAGAGCATAAAACGCACGATGCGTAGACGAGCCCTTTCTTTCTCGGGTCTTCTATCTCGCCGCTCCGCGCGGATGGATCATTTAGACGCGATAGGTTTTGTTTCCGAGCGAGTAATAACGGGAGTCTACCTACGACACACGTAGCGGATCGCAGGTATCGCGTTTTTCATCTATCTTGACGATCGATGAATTCTTATCAACCTCTCGAGAGCAAGCTCTTCCCGGAGAAGTTTCCAAGTTTTCTCAACGCGAACGTCTTAAAAAAAAAAGAAAATACCGTTGATTTTATTTCCTCGGAAATTTTTTCAAAAGCAAAGAAAATTCTACTTAAGTATGACGATACATCGAAAAGAAGAAGATTGTGCGCCGAGAAGGAAGCGCTTGGTGCGAGAAGCGGCTGAAAGATATTCGTCGATGCTTCACTTCTGCACTTCGTGGAAGTTCCGGTCGTAAGAAGGAGGTGAAGGGAGAAGAAAAGGAGAGCACACGAGGGAGAGATGCAGAAGGTGGATGAGGAGATGGAGGTTGAAAGTGGCAGTAGGATACCGAACAGCGAGACGGAGAGGAAGAAAAGAGAGAGTGTGAAAGATGCTGGAGGGCGGGGAAGAAGAATCGACGACGACGAAGACGACGACGACGACGACGACGACGACCAAGGCGAAGGGAAAAGAGGGCGGGGACGGTCCATTAGGCGGTATCGGGACCATCGCACGGTAGCACCAACGCTCTCTGCATCTCAATGGGGCTCCCTCGCCCCTTAGCTGCGCGAGTTCGAGAGGGCCGAACGGAGCCGATTTCGGGCCTCATACGCGACTTCGCAGCCAACTCAAGCCGGGCCGCGCCGTCTCGCCACGAAGATATAAAACAAAAAGGGCCGGCCCTGCGATGCGCCAAGACCGGTAGCCCGCGGCGATATTTTCGCCTAATCGGCCGCGCCGTGATGCGCCGTCGCAATAACTGCATTAAACGCAATCTACAGCCGCTCTAAAAAGTATCCGCGATGCTCACGGCGTCCTGGATCGGAGCTGGTAAGCGCTGAAGACAGGTGACAACCCGATATATGGTGGATGAGACGATTAAAATTCCTGCGCGGGTTTTGTTGATATTGCTGGTTGGGAAGAAGCGCTCAAGCGCTCTTCACTTGACAGATCGATACTTAGTTTTAATCGCTTTCTAATTGGAAGTTATATAACTACTTATATATTTCTTTCTAATTAGCTTTTATTTCTATATGTAATGTAACGGGAAAGAAACTTGAGTGCACGGTTTCGGCGCGCTCTTCTTCGGTTATTCTTCCTTTCAGATGATAGACAACTCGACTCGAGACCACTTTCGATCCGAGAGTGTGTCTACGACGTATGGTATGCCCGATCGGAATCTCTGAAACACAATCCTGCTCAAAATGTCTCTCTCTCTTTCTCTCTCTCTCTCTCTCTCTCCTTCTATCTGAAAGGAACAAACATATCTAAACAGGTTGGGTAAAAGATAGTTTTTAACGAAAGCATAACGCACTAGTGCAGCATGCGTGCAATATCTTCCTTAACAAAAGCAGGTAGTGACGTTCGACGAGAATGTGACGTTCTTGAGAGATCGACCAACGTTTGGGTGAAAAATTGTAAAAATATATTTTTTAAGAGACATTTCTCACGTCAACAGCAGCGCACGACAAATGCCATTTAATTTAATGTCGTAAAGTTAACTGGCAACGTCAATTCTGTCTCATAACGATCTTCAACATTTCCATAAAAAGTAAGGTGCGGCGATGCGAAATCAACATCCGCCGCGTGGCGGACATTTCTCACAAGTATCGGTCGGCTTTTGCGTCATTATAACGATTTTTACCTTTGACTTATTCAAAATATTTCTGAGCGCGTGTGTTGTATCTCTTTTTTTTTTCGAAGATTCTTTCGTAACTGTTAGAACTACGTTTTACTTGATAAATGTCAATCGAAGGTCATCCACGAGTCTTAAAAAAAAAAAACATACACACACACACACGTGGATTGCACGAGCGGAATGAGAATCTCGATTAAATTTCAGTCGATTCCGTGTAAAGTTTTTTTTTTTTTCGCAGTCGGCAATCAGCGTCACAGCGGGATATATAACGGCACGTGAAGAACGCACGCGAAATTCTCGAAAAACTAGTTAGCCGGGCATAAATCAGTAATTCAAATTAATTAAAATCTAGGAGTATCATCTGTGACCACGCTTGATGGTGCAGCCACTTTACTAATTTCAAAGCATTAATTAAACAGAAGACAAGAGTAATACTCGATAAAAAAAAAAATCGAAACATGTGATTGAGTCACAAAATCACTCGCTTAACCTGGCGGATTACAATACGTGAGCAATAAACGTAAATCACAATTTAACATTTACCACATATTTATTTTAAATGTTTATATCTCATTAATTATATACAAATCGCACAAAAGTTTTACGTTTGCGAAGAGACAACTAAGTCGCAATCGCCGCACACACACACACACACACACATATCTTGGTCTCAAATTTCTTGTATACATTCGCGCGTTTACCTGCAAATCGCGGAGCGAACATAGAGACGAATAGATGGCTTCAATCTCGTTTTATAGTCGTCTTCTACAGTGTGTCTCGGCGATACATCGGCAAAATCTCTTTCAAGGATTCCCTGGCAAACACGAAACAGCTACCGGTGTTCATTCCGTCTTTTATTCTGCGTGGCCTCTCTTTTTTTTTTTCTGTTCCGACCGAAGGACACCGGTCGCGCAGGAGACGATGAGGTAAGCCGAACCAACTCGACGACGACGACGACGACAACGACGACGACGACAACGACGACGGCGACTGCGACTAGATTTTCCTGTCAATAAATCAAGCCGGTCCGCGCGAGTCGGCATTTCTGCCACTGTCGACGACTTCGTCTTCTTCGTCGCCGCCGCCGTGCGTGTTGTTGTGGCATGCTGTTTCCTTATTCATACCGTCTCGGCGACTCGGTCGCTCGCTCTCGTGCGTTCAGAAAAACGTCGTTCTGAGTGTTGTCAACGCGCACCGCCGCCAAGCGTTTCCAACGTTTGATAGTTAGTTGGGAAAAGCGCGATCCGCGACGTGTACAACACACACCTTTGTTTTATCTGCCAGTTCTGTGCTTGTTGTTTCGCAAGAAGCTACTCGTAAAGAACGCGTTGAGCGGAGAGTATCAAACGAAAGCGGGTATTTTGATCTTCCACGTGGTGTTTAGAACATTTGCAAGACTCCGACCGCGCGAACACATCAGACAACACATTTAGACAAAATATAAATTTATCTTTCATCAAACCAAGAAATTTAATTATCTGCACACAAATAAAAATACTGTTTTTTAATTTTTTAAATTATACTTTCTTATATAAGAAGAAATATGCTAAGCGATTCGACGTTTATATACGTATGCGTTTAAGTTTTATATCATGATAAATAAATGATGCGCAATAAATGATCGAGGCTGAAGTGAATCACTGAGTCATTTGATGAAACTACAAGTCTCATCTTTCTAAAGATAGTTTCGCTTGTTTATCATAACTAGGTGCTAGTTCGGCGTTAAGTGAACGAGTGAATTGTGTCGTTCTCTCTTTCCCTCTCTCTCTCTCTCTCTCTCTCTCTCTCTCTCTATCTTTTTGTCAATGAATCGCGCGCGACGACGACGACACGCGATCGCGCGAGACATTCTCGCCTCTTCTCTTCTCGCGGTAAAAGAGTTAAATAAATCCTACTGCGGCAAGTCGACGAGTTCGCGCGCATATGCGGAGCACTTCTTCGAGAAATTCCGGGGGAGAAGTAATCGATGGCTACCTCGGCGACGATCGGTCCGGCAATCAGGACGAATGTACAGCGAGATAAAGTGAAATGGCGTCGCCGTTTAATTGGAGTTTCTGACGCGTTTCTGGCATTAAGTATGATGTTGCGTTGAGTTCAATTAAAATGGAAATCGGGGATGGCCGTTTGCTTCGCCACTCTTTCGTCTCTTTCTCACTCACTCTTTTTCTCACTCTCTCTCTCTCTCTCTCTCTCTTTCTCCGTATCTCTTTCTCTTTCTTTTCTCCCTCTTTCTTCCCTTCTATGCTCACCCCTCATCCTCGCCGCGCATTCTTCGTCCTTCTTCCTTGCACCAAATCCATCCTGCACACTTACAATGTACGTACCACTCTCATACACACACACACACACACACACACACACACACACACATACATATGTGCAAAATGCATCTCGTATTTTCGCTCTGCTCTGTGTGCTTCGATTCTTCTTCCCCCTCCGTTTCTTCATTCCTCTCGTCCCTCTCACAAGCGCGCGCGCGGACTCCCGAGCTACCATACGTGTGTCTCGATCTGAAAATAGTTTGGTTGGTTCTGGCCAGAGAGTCCCCTAATGAACCTGAGATTAGAAGTCAGCTCCGGACTCGAGAGCGGTAGATACGGGGTACAATTAACACTGAAATATCATCGGTGTGGGTCCGTTAGGAACGATGGTACACGATGTGTCTCAGGTGGGGTTTCGCCGCCGTAGCTGCCGCAAAAGAGATAGAGAAAGAGAAAGAGAGAGAAAGAGAGAAGAAATCGAATCCCCTGACAGGGGACCGAAGAACTGGTCAACTTTATGGACTCTTAAATTAGCCGAAAGCGCCCGCGAGTAGATTCGTGCTTCGCGGGAGATCGAAGCGGCACCGAATTTCCGCCGCGGAAGCGATATATTTATACGGACCACCCTAAACTAACTCGTCGGATTTCCTTTCAATCGGAAATATCAGAAAATTCTTGCGCAGCAATTCGACGCGAGAGAAGTCTCTCTCTTTCTCTTTCGATGTAAACACATATTTTTTTATTTGTAATTTTCAGATCATAAATATATACATCATTTAGTTTTTATTAGCGTTGCGTCAAATATAAAATTTTTATCGATTACGTGCGGTTGAATGACAATCGCGTTGTAATTGGCGCGATCATTTTTCATGCGGAAGACGAGGATTGAAACAAGAGAGTGGAAAGCGTTCGAACCGGGCGTGCGTCATGTGTTTTTCTCTTTTTACCGTTTACAATAATTACAAGATAATTGCTCGTCGGAACGAGCGCCCCGGGCGTGCGTCATCTCCGCGTCGCGCAGCTGCAGGATTTATTTATCTTCATTTTTGAATCAGTGTGGCTACTTGTGAGCGGCTAGCGTGCATGAAGAAAATGGCGCGGCGATTCCGTGGAGAATTCATCGGCCTTATCGCGATTTGTACTTAACGCCAGAAACACCTTGCGCTACACGTATAATTACCATACTCGTCGTAAATACGGGATCCACGAATAACGCAGAGGAGCAAGCGAAGTGACGTATTGATATTCTTTTCTCATTACAGTAAATCAACGTTTAACAACTCGCGCGATAAGTCCGCGCGATTACGACACTTTTGTACGCGAAACGGCAAATCGGTTGAATCGGCGGCGGTGGCGCGCGGCTCGGGTCTCGAGGCTTAAATAACCGAGGGACCTGGTCCGATTTAAGACCGCTTCTCTGTCTGCTTGCCACCGCCTGCTACCGCCGTGCTCTCGGCTGACCGGTAGAGACTTAATAAGACATCGTGACTCGGCGCAATGTCAGCCTCTAAGTGATCGGTTAATTGTACATTAAACCGTACATAATAGAATTATCGGCGAAAGAGAGAGAGAGAGAGAGAAAGTGCACGGGTCCGGGTTTGTGCATGGGGCTCTCCATGCTCCTGCAAAATCGGATCCACTACTTTATCCGCGTGTCGAACATTCTCAAATTTATATTCATGCACCGCGCGGTAATCGGCGCGTGTCGTAATTATCATAATATTAAAAGAGAACTTTTTTGTAGACACATGTGAAAGAAACATTCAATATTAAAAATGTATTAAACATTCAATATTAAAATTTATATTGAACGTAAAATATAGCGATATAATCGAGACGTAAACGTAATGAACGTACATCTTTGAGAGAAGGAACTAGAAGTATAATTTAAAAATAATGTATGTAATGTGTATTTTTATTCTGTTTTTGTTTTTTTAGCAATGTTATTTTTCTTAGAAAAATTTTCGCGACAAACAACGCGAGTGTGACATTTAAGAGAGTGTTTTCAATACGGTCATATATTCTGGACGTAACTTCCTGTCGGCATAATTAGCGCGTTCGGTATGTTACAGGCGTAAGTACAGAGGTCTGTAGCGCCGCGCGAGAGTCGTGAGCAAGCAATATTAATCTTGCATTCCACCGGCCGCGACGCCTTCAACTGCGAAGGCTTGATACACGGTAACCCTAACGCAATCAGTCACGGCGCATTACGATGATTTCATTCGCGTCTGGCGCTATTAATTATCGCTGCGAGCAATCCGCGAAGTACCTACAAACATGGACCCGGCGCGTCAAAATAATTAATACAAGTTACGTTACGAAGAAAATCACCACCACAGGTAGTCGACGGGAGAGGTGCCCGACAACGACGACGATACTATTTCAGTGAAACGGGTACGACTGGTTCTGCATATAACGCGCGTCTCGCAACCGCGCGCTTGGCATATTTACGATTCGCGATAAACATAATCCTCTGTAACTAAATGCATAATTAAAAGAAGTCCAATATATTACGTGATAATGAAATATCGAATCGTGTTTACAATGTGCAATAACCGCGCGCGCGAGAGAAAGTACGCGTTAAAAATATTAAATGTGTCTGCGATTTTCGAAAGCGAAGCGATGTATCCTCGCAAAATGTCGAAGAAGCATCGTTGATCGGAAATACACACACACACACACACACACACGGGAATTACAGTTCTCCCTCCCGTCTCGCCATCTTATCGAACATTGACTCGAAGGGTACGCGGCGATCGCGCTCGCTCGGCCGTGAGTGAGTTTTCGCAAATTAATTGGGAGCCTAGCGAAACTATCTCCGCCGCGCGCATACCACGCTCATCTTATCGAACTTACTTAAGACCGCGACAATTCTCGCGATTACCGCACGCCAAATGTTCCCTCCTCTTTCCTCCCTCCTTCTCTCACTTGTGTGCGAGTTAATTGGCATACCAGGCTCGCAAAACTGCCCTCACAGGATAGGCCGGAGATCGCGGGATCGCACGATCGGCACCACACGCCCGGCGTGTATCCCGGGGAGCACGCGTGTGCTTCTTCCCGTTGGTACGTTTATTAACCAGCAGGGTTAATTCGTCGTTTAGAGATCCGGCGGCGCGCGCGATCGCGCATTATAAAGCAAAATGATCCCGCGATAGGGATTCATTAACCGCCGTTAATTAAGACATTATCACGTCATCATAATGATCTCGCGGTGCCTCCGGGCGCTCTAATGAATGAATGAAACACGCCTCATAAATAATTAATCCGCCGATTAAGCCGCTCTGACCAACGGCCGTGGCCGGCCATGTTTAGACGCCGCACGCGTGTTTGTCACGTTCCCGGGAAAAACTATACGAGCGATCGCGCAATGATCTTCTCTTCCGCCGCGCGTACCCCCGAGAGTACTGGATTTCTCTTTGACGACCGCAAAAGCCAGTCTCTTCATCTCTTCTGCGGGCTCGCTCGCGGAAAGTCGTAAGTAGAACGTGGACGTTATCCGAGAAATCGAACGGCGGTTATTATTATTATATTCGCGCGCGGGTGCAACAGCGCGCTAATTGCACGAGGGAACAAATAGGTGAGCCCGTGATTTGGGCTGCGAACGTCTGGGTCCGGTCGGTGTTGTTGTTGTTGTTGTTGTTGTGTGTGTGTGCCTGACCTAAAAAGGAAGAAAGCATGAGGCGCCGTCCGAGCGGAGCCGCAGCTGACCCGCGAAATTCAGGTCCCTGGAAATCATCGCGCGCGATCCACCGCTACTTTACCCGCACAATCTGATTTATCTCGCGCCGCGGAGACTTTTGTTTCGACGATCGCGCGCTTCTTCATCCCGTGAGGAAGTGTGTTGTGTCGTTCCGACGTGTCGCAAACGACGGCGAGTCCGTTTCGCGAGTTTCCGAGAACTCGTAGAGAACCGAGTGCTTCGTGTGTTCGTTGACACTTTGCCCTTCGCGCCGGAATGGCGCGAAATTGCGCGCTCCGCACAGGACAAGAGAGCCGCTTAATTCAGAAACGCGAAAAGTCGACGGCAAAAACATCAGTATGTGCCGCTATCTCTCGGCGACGTGTGCCTACATACCTGTCGGGACTGTCGCAGTTACGTCTAGATATACCGGAAAATCCGGTATACGGAGCTCGGCGCGACCTGCCCTTCCCGTTTCGCGAAATGCGCCTTTCCGTTTCTCTGTCGCCGTTTTCTCTATTTCTCCGTCTCTCTCTCTCTATCTTCTCTCGCCGTTTCGCCGCTGAAGGCGCCGACGTACAAATAAACCAGTTTGACGACGCGCAACGTACCGACGTTACGTAGGAATCGTGCCGGAGAGATGTATCTACCGTGCTCGTCCGGCATAACGCGCGGGGCCCCGACCGCGTAATAATGGCCCACTAAATATTATTAAGTAGCGGAACCCGCAGACCTCCGTAAAGGAGGCGATGACACGCGCAATGATCGGTTCCCGCTCTCGTCCCCCTCTCTCCCGAGTTATCCCTTGCTCTAACTTACCGCCGCTTATTAGCGGCACGCTCGCGAGTTAGCAAGCGCCTAATCGCTGTCATTAAGTTACGGTACGTGCGCAAAGGAAGATTATTACTCGCTGGACGCGCGTACGTCATGACACTAATGGCAAATTTGATTATGTTAAGCAGAGATTATCGTCGTGCCAGTGATACCACAGATGCAAGTAACTCTAATATTACGAAAGTATGACGAAGTAATAATTTTCATTTTACATTCAATAAAACATTTTTCTCCAACAATGTTTAATAGACGCGGAGATTTTTCCATGTTGCGAGACAATATAATATACCACTTCCACTTTGGCAACAATAGCGCGAGGCGAAGACAATTTATATCCTCGATTTTGTGCGGCAATTACCTACGGCATTACGTGTGCGTTAAGACTGATCGAAATTAATGAAATATATGAATTTATGAATGTACCGTTTTTTCATTGGACATATACTATGTTGTTTTTCAGCTTCGTGTGTATGTGTGTGTGTGTGTGTGTGTGTACATACACTTTTTAAAGTCGCCGTCGCTTCTTTCCGTCATTCGATATCCTCTTCCCTTCTTCCTCTTCCCGCTCAAGTGCTACGCAACACACACGCGCGCTTGTCTTACGACACGATTACCATACGATCTGCATATCTCGCTGCTGACTACTTTCCGCGACTCGTAAATATAAATGCATGCGTGGCGAAGATAGAGAATTGCTAAAAATCGATAATAAACCTTTTTACACCATATATTTCGTGAAATTATTATTATATTATAAAGTTGGTATAATATAAATTATTATAAAGATACACGATTGCGCAGAAAAGTGAATTTATTAATTACGTTCTTTCTTTTATCACAAACTCGATTTGTACAAAGTGGATTTATTGCGCGTATGATTATATACTTGGATTGTAACACATAATGCTAGACAACGCGACATATGTTAATGTTTTGTAATCATTGCGTATCGGCGATCGTAATTCGATCGAATTACCGCTATTTATTCGCGCTAAAACGTTTTTATTGACGCGGTAATTAACGTTAAGTGCTACCATCTTTTAAGAGCATCAATTATAGCTAAATATTTGAACCTTGAGACCCGCAGATAGATATCGATATAATAATCGGTACAGAATACATTAATAACGTAAGAACACGCGTACACATGACTTTACGGACATCTGCGGTTAAAACGTTGTTGCACGCATGTTCGTCGCGCACGGCAGTGGTTTCTCAACCTTTTCCTGCGTATGCCAAGGCCAAATCGTTGACATAATATGAAAGTGAACACGGAGTCGTGCCTATCGTATTCATCATAACGAATACTTAGAAAAACTAACGAAAATAGCAGATTACTTCACGGCCTCAGAAATGCAAAAAAAAACAGTATTTTTTTTATGTATCTTTCAAAATAATAAAATAATAATTGTGTATTGCGACATTTCTACAATATATTATTATTGTTATAAAAAAAACATAATATATATATATATATAATATACATAATTTGAGATATTTAAAATAAATGTTAACACATGACAATATTTCTTCGTGACAAAATTTCTTGAAATGCAATTCTGAGAACATTTGACGAACAAAAAATTAATTTCCGTCGAAATGTTACACGTGCGAATATTTATTAATTTCCGCCGATTAATTCGCAACGAAAACTGCGCCAGCATGTCGCGACGGTCACTCACGTCCCCTGCCACGCAGGTTGTTTCGCAGAAGCTACGAGACTACCGAGATACCAGAAGTAAGTGAAGCGTACCGAAGTGAGCGGTTAGGTCGTCGTCGACTACGTGTGTGCGTGCGCTGATACGTGAATTATACCCGCGGTGGAATACAGGTGGACCGGTGACATGTAAACGCGCGTGCGTGTGCGTCGTGCGGGATTGCGACGCGCCCAACGCTCACTTTGTCACCCGTGCGAGGCCTCGGCGTATGTTCGCCGCTTCTAAAACGACGACGAGAACAAAGTTATGCCTACGTCCTCGATTCCCGTATACCCGCAGCTAGCATGTCCGTTCGTCGAGAGAGAGAGAGAGAGAGAAAGAGAGACATAGAGCAAAAGAGAGAGACAGAGAGACTCGTCGGTTCGGTCCATTTCACGCGATTTATTGACGTTATTGAATCCTACCGGGAGAGAGAGGATTCACCGCGCGACGTGTCGTCGCTTCCGACATACCGTTTTCTGCGCGTCGTCGGTGTTCGCGATATAATACTCGGATCGCCGTTGTATTCACGAGAAAGAAGAATAACGCGAGAAGAGAAAGACGCGATAGTTACCTGCGGAACACCCTTTACCTGGAAGAATCTCCTCGGACCGACTCATCTCGTCGTCATTCTCTTGTTTACACCGTGCCGAGCGCCGTGCGATTTCCGAGGCGGCGAGAATCGGTGTTTGAATAGTAAATTGAGAATCGCTAGGCATAACATCTATAAGCGGGCTCAATCGGGGGAATTGTTCGCGCGAAGATAAATAGGAATAAAATTCGTAAACGTTAAAATATCTGTTGCAAGACCGATAACTTTTCACAGATGTTGCGCCAAAAATTGTGCGAAAAAAACGACGACTATTAATTATCAGAGAATGCGATGTCACATTACGCCGATATATCGCAACCATTCTATTGATTGTAAATGTTTCTCGTCCGATAATTCACCGCTGTATATACGTGTAATTTTTTTTCTTTTTCTTCCGCCGTAAGAAGAAACGAAGATTTATTTCGTAGCTTTGGACAATCTTAAAACTTCGATCGTCTCGCGAGATAACGTGCGATTGAGGTTTTGGATATATTCAATCAGAGATAACTGGCTAATAATTTCTACCGCCGTTATACGACGCGTTTCTGAGAGAATTTAAGCAAACCGAGATGTGTCCTCAGTCTCTGTCATTGGTCCAATCAGGGTCAACAAGATCAGCTCTCGTGCGAGATTTACAGCCTCCGGTAAGATTCCACTAATTTTACGCGCTCCCGCTGGTCGAGAAGTTTAGCTCGTTCCGATGATCGCCGGCGAGCGCGTGATTCTGAACTGGAGGAAGAGCGACCTCCTGAGACCCCTCGTGAAAAATCCCCAATCTCATGGAAAGAAATTAAAATGGCTCTCTCGAGCACGCATTGTCCAAAGTGCACTTTCGCGAGTCATTTTTACTCCAAATTTAAATGACACCCAAGACGAATGAGACGAGGAAGTTTGGACGAACGCGGAAAAGTCGAGGAAATAAAATCGCGTGTACGATTTCGTTGTGGACGCGAACCGCGTGAACGCGCGCTGTGCTTCTATTAACGATCTCGAGATGTCATCAGAGAAAACGGCGACGATTATGGTTTTTCTATCGCGCGGCTAGAATAAAATGACTTATTCGACGGCGCCGTTGGCAGCCGGACGATCCGGTCGCGGCGTTGCAATAAAAGTCACTCCAGTCATGTAGCACGGCATCGGGTGTGTTGCGCGTTCTCGTATTGAGACTGTTTTACCGCGGTTGGAATGAGCCACGACCACTCAAGGATGGCCGCTATTCGTTGCGAGCCGTATACGCGCGCGAGCGCCTGTTCGCTTTCGTGTCGCAACTTCCATCCGACTGCGTCATCGGCGTCGTCGTGCGCGTCGAACTTCAAGAAGTTCTCGATCGTTGTCATTCAGAACCAGTAAATACGGCAATGTAAATCAAGTTGAGATTAATCGGGATGTAAAATCGCGAAATTCGGGGAAAGAGCCGGTCGCGCGCGTATTTTTCGACGCGCCATCTCGACTATCTCGGAATTATTTTTAGTAACATTTACTTAAGAGAGAGAGAGAGAGACGACGACGTCTCCGACGTCGTTGTTGTATTTTGTTTTTTTTTGTTTTTTTTTGTTTTTTTAAGTTTTTGCACGTAAGAAGTATCCGACATCTCGCGCACGAAGAAAAACAACACGATCTCGCGAACCGGTGGTTCTTCAGAGACCGCGCTATAAAAGCCGGTGATAAGCAATAAAGGCGGGACGGACGGTTACGCATAGCGTTTTAAACGACGCAAGTTTTGTCACGGTGTAAACGGGCAGTCAAGGATGTCTACCGCGCGGTGCAAGTCGTAGCGCGGCTGTTACGTGTCGCAACGTTCATCGAACGACGTCATCGGTGTCCACGAGAGAGACCTTAACGAGCGGACCATTCGGACACACGTTCGCGACTCCGTCGCGAAACTATCGTCGCGTCGCTCAGAATTTCATTTCGCGCGTACATTTCAGCAATCACATCGAGTATTTGGAACCCGATAGTTGGTGTATCGACCAATTCAAACATATTACGTCTGTATTACTTCAAAGTTTGTTACTACGTTTACTGTGTGCTATTTTATTCATAATTATCACTTGTCTCAAAAAAACTTTAATATTCCAAACAATCAAGTTTCTCGAATTTAATTGCAGCTACTCGATAATTAAAGATGAATTAAAAACCTATGGAACGTCTCACCGAGAACGAATCCCTAACGCTTTAAAAGAGAAAAAAATACACTAACTTGCGATTCGTTGTTCGGTCAACAGGGTGATTTTGAGATGCGCGAAACGTGGCGAAAAGGCGCAGCTCGAACTTGCGAAACGTTGATGAGGAAACGTGCCAGGGACGCGAAGGGAAAGACTCGATCTTCGGATTCCGCGAGAGACTGGAGGGAACGAATGCCTGGAAGGCCGACGACATTTCGAGCTGTCGTTACATCATCGACAGAACCAGATCGCCGTAGATACTCGAGAAAATTACCAGGCGGACCGATGTCACGTCGCTCTAGCCGTGCAATTTCGTAAAGTCTCTTTAGCCTCGTCCTTTTAAACGTCCCTATCGCGTCCTGAATTCTACACGATTTTCTATCTTCCGAAATTGTGTCGTGAACACAGAAGGCTGAATGAACAGACAACACTTTCGAATACCAAAGGTGATCCCGAACTGTTAATTGAGCATTATTTACCAGGATAGCGCATAGTAGTTGTATGGTAGAGTTAATAAAAGTTAATTTGCCGTGTCTGTCTGTTTCTTTATCCTATGTTTTCCCACGAGGCTGATTACTAAAATAGGAAATCAAGAGAAGACTCTCTAACGATCGAGAGTGAGATAAGACATTATCTCAAAGAATTATTTTCCCTCATCGGTCGCATATAATGCGCATGTCTAGCGTGCTGTGGAAAGCAAAGTGGTCACAGAGCAATGAAGGGAATGGGGCGAGACTGGAAGGGAGGAATAGAGAGAGGCCTCGTGCGTTTCTACTCTACGCGTCTCATGAATGTCTCGTGCCCTTACCGAGCCATTCATTAGACTCGACTGGCGAGAGCAAAGAGCGAGAGCGTGCCCATTACAAATGCATTGGATAATAACGTGGTGTGGCACGAGCCGTAAGAGGATCTCGAAGACATTGAGCTACTCGCAACCACCTTGACAAGCGGAGGATCAAGATGCTGCTGCTGCTGCTGCTGTTGCTCTTACTTCCTGAATGCCCGCAATATCACTTCAAATCGACGTAAATCAACAAGAATCAGTTTTTGTAACACATGTAAAAACTTACATAATACGTATAATATGAAAGTTCGAAAAAAAAGGTCATATATCAGTGACAGATAATATTTTTTGTCGCGTGAGAAAGTTTTTTGTTCAAAGAATAGAAACACGTATTTCATTGTTGGTTAAAATAAATACGTTAAAAAACAAAAATGTCAAATGCTAGTGTCTAACATTTAATATTTAATTTTGCGCACACCTCGCGGTGTGATTTTTTCAATCAACACCACTATCCCGCTCAATCTCTCGACTCCATCTCGAAATATCGAGACGAAGGCGTCGCTATCTGGCGCGGCGTTAAAATCCGCGCTACTATCGACCCTATCGTGAAACGATCTCCAGGAGATTGGACCGCACGAAAATCCATTGTGTGAAACGACGACGCGTTCGAGAGAATCAGAGAGGGACGGGAAAGAGCCAAAGAGGCGAAGACGAAAAGATAGAGATACTGAAGCGCGACTTACTCGGTGTGTCCATTGGACTTCGAGATAGTACCTGTCGATCGTACGTGGAAACCATCGCCTCGGGGACGGACAGCCTACTTGTATGCAGAATTGCGTCGTACATTGTGTTTGTTTTATTAATGCGAGCGGACCTTGCGGCTTTCGTGAGGCGAGCAACCGCGCCGGCACATAAATACCTCCGGCACCTTTCCGATCGGACAAGTTCATTTAGAAACTGGGCCGCGAATGCACACATCGTTCGTACGATTCCGACCTGAAAATTAGTTCGCGCTTGATGTCGGGCCGCAGGAAGAGAGTTAATTTCTATCAATATGATTCATTCGCATCTCCATCCTCTTCTCCGAATGGAAATTAAAACCTCGTTTTTTTCTTTTTATTATTACGACTTTTTTTTTGCATATATTTGTTTCGTTCTCAATATGTTAAGTTGCACACGCGCGCAATTAATTAAAGAACAAAAAAATAAAAGGTAAAGTTTTACATAATTGTTACACGTGCTAAGCTTCTTTTGTTCGCGTAACGCGATTATTTAAATGGAACGTGTACGATTTTAAAAATTTCGTCGTCAGAAGTGAACAATAATATATATGATCGAATGACTTCGCAGAAGTCGATATTTCGTGCGGTAAAAAAAAAACCACGATCATAGCAATTGTTCCACTCGATATTTCACGTGAGATCGCGAAAAGGCGTCGGAGAGGCTCCAAAAGACAGCAAAACGAGTGGCCTCTACGACCAGTTTCATCACGCGGAGCCGCTCCCAACTCTTAAGGTCTCCAACCAAAAGGTCGACCACCACGACACACCACCGTTGTCTGGCTTCCGTTTGTCCCGAACGTACGATCACGATCTACGATGACTTATACCCGAAATTCATTTTGCCGATACTATCATTATCCCGAGAAAAGAAGGAAGAGAGAGAGAGAGAAAGAGAGAAAGAGAGAGAAAAAGAGAGAAAGAGAAACTGATTCTGCCGTGGGCGGAAGAGAGAATGACATTCTTTGCACCTATCGCGCGCATTATATTATAAAACGCGTCTTTGACGCGTATTTATAAAATGCAAATTAAACGCGCACGCGCGCCTCGTAATTTTCTCGCTCGACTTAACGGGTCAACGGTTAACAAGATCGTACGGTTTAACGAGATAATGTGTACCATGCCGGCGAGTACTACATGCAGATGTATCGCGCAATTAGCGTATCGCTCTTCGAGCTCTCTCCGTACCGATCGATCGGATTACCATCTTTTCCCGCTAAAAAGTGACTCTAATCTCCCGACGGGCTAACGCTCGAGCGAATCGAGGCCTGCCGAGGAAGGGATCTAATCGGCGCTGGTATCGGAATCCGACGTGGTGGAGAAGCCCGAACCCTTATAGTATAGGCGGCCGTCCTTGAGCTCCACTTTGAGCGCGTTGTGTTAGACGAAAACGCCTTAGGTACGTTTAAGCCCCGTTATCTCGATCGAGCCTCGATCGTCCAGAAGCTACTGCCTACTCTCATCCGTGCGCGCGAGCCTTGAGATCGGCGATAATTTACTCGCATTCGTCGCAAATCGTCGCAATGATACCGCAGTAGAGAGCGTTCGTTTGCGGCGCGGCATAAAATTGCGACCACTTAGCGAACTTGACTTGTTCGTGTGAGTTTGCAATAGTTTTCTTTTTATCAATTTTTACAGCGGCTAAGAGATATTGTAACATCGAACGTACGTTGTTGAGAAAAGATATCCTCTTCTCTTTACCGCTAGCGTTTGACTTGATTTCTAAAACTAATTTGTACACACGGGATAGAGATCGCCACTTATCTCATTCGATCGCGCGTTCAATTACGAGCGTTACGCGTGTGCTTCCTCGTCGGGACAGTTCATATATTTTGCACTTTTGCCGCAATTATAACGAGCCACGCTCCCGTCGCAATTACGATAGTTGTTCCTCACGAGAAAATGTTTTCTCGATCGGTCGCCCGTTTTATCTGTATGCCGTGCGTGTATGTAGCGTAGCGCGAGTTTCTCCGACGAGTCTCGCAGGAAAATTCCAGGCGCGCAAAATGTCTCTCTCTCTCTCTCTCTCTCGCTCGTTATCGATCCGCGACACTCCGCGGAAAAACCTGTCGACGACCGATGGAGAACGATACAAAACGATTAAACGGCGAAAGGAAAGGAGAGTCCACACGCGGTGTGAGAAAAAGAAAAGGGCGGTCGCGCAACCACGCGCGGATGTGCGTAGGTGGTAAAGTTTACGGCGCGTTATGCATTTTGCAAGTCTTGAAACCGGTATAATCTGTGTTGTGAGTTTCATTTTTTTCGACACTAATAAATACGAAAATAATGGTTTACGTTACACGCTCAGCAGGTCATTCTTTTTGTTTTCTTTATTGTTACAAATAAATATCGCGCCGAGTTGCTTCTCTCGCGCGTTCGCACGGTATTGTAGATGGTTTATTAAATAAATAAATAAATATATATGTGTAAATAAATAAATATATATGTACGTAATTGATAAAAATACCAGTTATACGTATATATATATATATATATGTATATAGAAATAGTCTAGACCTGCGATCCTGCTCGCCTTCGTCGCCAAGAGTATTATGCAATAAGTAGAAGTCGTTTGGTTGGCTTCGCTCGCTCGTCGAACGTTTCCACGGCAAACCCGGCGAATAGATGCAATATCACATGGCGTAAAGGCGTTAATTTCTGTTTTTGTCGTATAACATTTTCTCAAAGACAAATATAATATAACTTCCGTGCTAATTTGTAAACGCGACTATTACAAATGCGACTTAATTAATGTTCGCGTAAGGAAGAAATAACAGCTCGACGCGAAAACCAAGAATACAGTCCGGATTTGTCGAGACGCGGCGATTTATTCAAAACGACAACGACGACGAAAGAAAATCGAAAGCAGCGAAACAATACGGCGAATATCGTGGTATTCACATTAGATGCGGGAACGTGCATACTCTGTAACGTGCAAAAGCCGTGTAAAATCGACAAATCGATGCAAGTAGGCCCGGAGATTCTCTTCTCTCGGCCTTTCATCCATGTTAATAACGATTATCGCGACACGCTTGGGATTTAGAAACAGGCTGCTCTTCCTAGACCCAGGCCATAAATTGAACTTTCCCCCGAGTCTCTCGCGCTGCGCTGCTCGACCTCGTTCGGGGAACGTCGCGGCGTCGGGAACCTCTCGATGTCGACTTCGGGACTTGTACAAGAGCAGAGGCGTTGAAGACAGAATCCGGATGCCTGTTACGTACCGAGACTCTCCTAGAGCGCGGCATATCGTTGGCGTTTCTTTGTTTTTAGCGCGACGGGTGACATTTCGAACGTTCCGCGGTCTCGAAGTTCAGCCTTGATGCAAGCGCGAATGTCCCGCGTCGGGAGAGATATTTATTGCCCGGTCGGAGACGCGAAGCGTTTGCAATCGACTAAAAAAAAAAAAAACAGAAAAAACGAAGAGAATATATGTGTTTACGCGTAATCTCGTGAAGAAATCGCACGTGGTTTTGCCTAAAACCGTCGAAAATTTATCGATAGCTGACTCAGAACTGTCAGATCCTGACAACGTTATGGATGGAGGTGTATTTGGATTTGAGATATAAAAGAACATTGTGACACGCACAAGTGGCGTACGATTGATGATGTCGAAGAGCGTCTTCCGAAAAGTTAATAAATAAAAGCCAAGATAAAGTCTTTGAATGAATAAACATTTATGAGAGAATTAATCCTCTCGCAAAATTGATTGCTTGCGTCGTCGTCGCGATGATGCATCGCCGATTAGCCGTGCCTAATCGTTCGCGTTTCTCTAAGCGCCGAGGAGGAGGAACGGCCAGCGTTTGCTTCGTCATCGTCAGCCTCACTTCTTATCAGCGCGTCGTCGGCACAGCGCGCGGCGTCGTCGTGACCGATGTGAACTTGAGGCAAGGACGTGCGAATCGCGGCTAACGAGACGGCAACGCTCACGCGCGCGTCGCAGAGTTTCGCAACTCCGCAACCTCTAAGATGGAATGCGTTTAATGCTCGACGCCTACGGGACGCCTCTATAGCGCGCGCTCGCACGGCGCGAAAAACCTTGAGGAGGAACGTTGCAACACGATCCTTTGAATCTCGGCTGACTGCCAAGTTTTAAACGGCGCGCACGTACGTACTCTGTGTATATGAGCGCGCGCGCGCACGTATGTGTGTGTGTGTGTGTGTGTACACGCGCTTTAACCCAGCCTGTCCGTACAAAAAAAAAAAAAAGTGAGCGACTAGCTGAGAAAAATTCTTCCTCCGCCCGTGACGAGAGAGTTAGAGTTAGCTTCTAGCGCGAGAGAGTCCTCTTAATGCTGCATCGCGCGCATAATGGACACCGATATCGCCGAAGGCACGCAACTTGCTCGGACTTGCGCAACTTTTCCCTCCCGTCTTCGTTTACAAAAGTGTTATCTGGATTGCTTCCTCGTTCGAGAAACAGAAGAGTGAAATATGACACAAGGATAAAATCTAGATAATAAATTCTCTTTCTCGTTCCTTGCTCTCTACCGAGTACTTGAAAAAAAAAAAAAACGTACAGTGTACAGTACACATACACTAGAAAAGTACAGTGTACGTTTTCGTCGTCTTTCTAAATTGCGTTTGAGCTGTTTAATTTAAAAGCGTAGAATTTGCCTGAAAGTCGCAAAGTATCTAGAAATTTCAGGTTTCTGTATCTTCGATCCCAATCGGAGAGCAATTCCCATTGATCTTCGACGACGAAGGAACGCGTCCACCCTCGCGCGCGAGCGAGCGAGCAAAAGCCGGTAGAATCGTGGAAAGAGATAGTCCCGAGCTGAGAATCTCGATAAAGGGTGGCTGGGCGGATATAATAGATGACGGCGGCGGTCTTTCTCCGAGCATCGAAACATCGATGGGTCCGACGCGCGGGGCCCTCGCCTTATCCGAAGGTATCAGCCCTAGTTAAGCGGACGGTGGGGCACTAGATCAACGACAACTTTCGGCTTTTTGGCTTTCATGTGTCCGATTGGGGGGCCCCCATCGGGCGCTTATAAGAGAGACCGCGGTTAGGGGCCTGCCGTAAGGGGCCCACCCTTCCCAACAAATAGAAGATGCACACGCGCCTTTCGCTTCCTCTCCTCCCCCCTTCACCGTATAACCTTCCTTCTCCTCTTCGTCCCACTTTATATTCTCCGTCTTCCTTCGTTTCTTCCTTTCTTACTCTTTTCGCCTGGCACGTCTATTTCCTTCTTTCCCTCGAGCCACGACTCAGACCAGAGACGAGAAAATCGAGCAAAGGCGGTTGTCGGGTTCTCTCTCCGATGGAACCATCCGCTAGAGGGTGGGCGAGGGAGGCAAACGGCGCGCACCGACCGCCGCCTCCTCTTACCAGTCAGCGAAATAAAACGGCGCGGAAGGAATTTGGCGGAGGGCTGTAAATATTATAAAGTGACACTACGCAGAATGCGGGAGCTCAAAGGCTCGCTACAGGAGGGAGGGGAACGGGCCCCGAAGGACAATGCGAGCGAGTGAGCGAATGTGGGGTCTCCCGAACGGAGGCGGGGGGAGATTCGTTTCCCCCCTTCCTCCCTTTGGAACGTGAATTACGTCCAAAAGAAATAACTCGCGCCACCGTTCGCGATGGGGAGTCCTTGGAACACCCTCGTGTCATCCGCCTCCTCCTTCGTTCTCTTCCACGACTCTGTCACTTTACTTAACACAACCACCGCTTTGCGCGTTTGTTCTCTCGGGATAAAAAATACATCTTCACAGTTTAATGAACTTGCGCTTGTATCGCGAGAGATTTATGTGTACAATTTTTGCCCCGTTCCCATAATAACATCTCGCGAAAAGAAAACTTTTTGAAAATTTCAACCTCATGTATATTTTTTTCACTCGATTTGAGAAATTTCGATTATCTTTGTCGTTGTCATCTTGCATTTTAGATAAAAACAAAACAAAACGTGTTCGCTCCCATCATCAATTATGCATCGTATCGTTTAAATATTCAATTCTTTCAACGATCGTGGTTTTCATCCGTGACAAAGTGGATAGAGTCGCAAAAATAACGGTAAATAAGGATAATAACCATACGTTATACACATGGCGAAGTGAAACGTAGCGGGTTTAACGTCTCACGGACGGTAGAAACCGCGCGACTTCTCTCAAGCCGGAGAAGAAGACAAGCGTGGCACACTGGTGCTGATGCACGCGTGCTGTTTCGTGAATGTGGCAGACCGACCATAACTTATTCACGCGTATAGCTATGGTACCTGACACGTAACAGTGTTCCGAGGTCGAGGGCCTCTCTCTCTCTCTCTGTCCTTATCTTTCTCTCTCTCTCTCTCTCTCTCTCTCTCTCTCTTTCTCTCTCTCTCGCTCTTGCTCTTCTCGACTATATGGGTATAACTGTGGAAACGTACGTAGATCTGTTTGGAACAGAAAGTTACGGGATGTGCCGGCGCTAGAGTCGAAATACACATCGAGCCGGTGAAACGAACCGATGTGTCCCTCACGGAAGAGCGCGCAACATCGAACAGGAATCGTCTTTTTGCGTCGTAGTGTATGCGGGTTACAAGAATTACGCAGATTGCAAACCACGGCAATTAAATATAATTCGATTTTTAAAAACTTGAAAAACCTTTCCAGTGTGATTAAAAATTTTTGCTGTTTTAAATAGACATGTTTTTTTTTTTTTTTTTTTATTTTGCACACGTTGCGTACATTGAAGTTTTGCGATATTTTGACTAACATGGAATGTAAAAACGAGATGGGGACACGCACACAAAACGCACACTTTTCTGTCTACGAAGATGCATCCGAAGGGAGACCGTGGTGAAGGGTAAAAGAGTGGAGTCTACCGGTCCCCTTTTCCCCTTCCCTCCCTCCGAGAGTTCCTCGGGGCACGTTTGGTTCGTAGCTGACTTCGAGAGTCCCGAGGACGAAGGCGCGGACTGTCGGTATTGGATATATGAGCGCGATGCGCTGTGCAGTCGCAAAGAAAACGAATTAAACGAAGCGCGCTATCCGAAACGCGCGACGCCGAAAGTATTCTTCGCATTAATTGGATATTTCATAGAGCAAACATAATGCGTTAAGTTGAATACGAAACACGATGCGAAACGGCACATATGCGGAATCATTGCCGTGATTCACTCAACATTGTGTGTCGACTGTAATTATAATGCAATTACGTGCTGAACTGCGTAATGATTGACGAGTCAGGTTCTTGCCGCCGAACGTTGCAAGACCGATCGTGTGGGTTCATTGCGTGCAATCAATCAATCAATTTCGTACGAAACACGGAGATCGTCGAACAATCTTGATGCGTGCTTCTTTGCCCGATCCACACGCACACACACGAGAAAAGGATTTATTTAATACACAGATAAGATGTTTCAATCTACATTTTTTCGAGATACCTAACGGAGAAAATAACGCGGGAATCCAGGACGCGCGGTTATTTCAACTGCGCAACGATAGCCTCGAATTACGAGCTAAAGACATACAACGTTACCTGCTCGCGAATTACTTTGAGATAGATATCGAGGATTCGCGTCGAAAATGTCTGTGAAACAAGCGGCCCACGTGTGACCGCTAATATCGTCCTTATTCCAAAGTGTTTCTGTGCTTTCCAGCGACGCACCGACTGTGCTAAACCATCTCCGCACGCAGGTGCGCGGATCCGCCTTTGCGTCTCGCTTTCCCGCGTAACACGAGAGATATTACGGCGCGACGAGCACGGTAGGAACGAGCAACCGGAGAAACGATCGGAGTCCCGATCGCGCAAACCGCAAAACCGCAACGACCGTAAACGCAAGCACGCGCCCGCCCCGTTGCCACGTGGAAAATATCTGTCTCTCAGTGGCTCACTAGGTGGGACTGTCTGTTTTATTCGTCATGATCGTGAAAATCCTTCGCAATTATTGTCAATCCGCGGAGAGAGACACGCTGGCCTTGTCGAGTATACGCCAATCAGCAGAAACAAATTTTTGATCAAACAGAATAGTTTCTCTTTCTTTAAACATATAGGTGTGTATCGATACATGGTTTTTAGAAGAGTAATATAAAAAGAAAGAACAAGACAAGTTTGATCGAGAAAGGCGAGGAGGAACGGAGAGAAGCCTTCTTCCGAGGGACTCGGGATTTAAAGGCTAGTCCTCTAGGAGATCCGTGGCGCGCACAAGGATACTCGGATATATTTTCGATTCTTCTTTTTTGTGTGTGTGGTCGGGAAGGGATCGGGGGAAAAGAAGTCGAGAATGAAAGACACGAGGGGTGTGAGGGGGGAAGAGAGAGAGAGAGAGAGAAAGAACAAAGTTCCAGGGCCCCGGATGTGAGGCGGGAAGGGAGGCAGCGATGGGGCCCGGGGAGAGATGGGAGAGGGAAGACAGGTGATGCTGAGCCCGAGGCGCACACGCGGCGAAGAAGGGAGTGAGACGGGACGAAGGCGAGCGAGTGAGATGGCGCGCAGACGCACGTTTTACGCATCCTACGTCGCGGCGCGCGCACGCACACACTCGCGATTGCGCGCACACACGATTTGAACACACAGACGCGGAAGGCATTTTAACACACGGCATTCCTGTTGTCGGGCCCCTGGGATGGTTCAGCTGGCAACGTGGCTGGTGTTAAGCTCGCTTCACAAGAGCCGATGAGTCGGCTTCGTGGCGGTGGCGACGACGAGGCGATATCGTCTCGCGGGGAATTCGATCCATCGCGACATTTGCATCGGTTTACACGGGTAACAGAATATTTGGTAAGCGATCTCGCCGGTTTCTCGCTCCGGCGTATTTTGACGTCGAACCATCGGCACTTCCCTTATCCCTTCGACGACGTGCGGCGAATTCCACGTGCGTCTAGGCACGTTTCTCAGTGAATAATGGAACCTCTACGGTTTGCTCGAAAAGATATCAGGTACATACTCCATTTCGGAATTAGCTGCGATGCGAGCGTTGTGTTCAATTGCAGTTGTTGTTTCGTTCGCATCGAGAGCATAGAAACATAAAGTTTATCGTCGCGGATCTCTCGCGCTAATTAACGTGTCGAATATTGCGCCACATCTCTTCCGCTAAATTGTCGCCGTTTCAAAATTTCTTCGCGATTAATAACAAAACTGCGTCCCAACTAAAATCGTGATACATGCGCGTTCTAACCACGTCGCGTAGCAACGTGGTTTGAATCGAATTTTGCTTGTCTCTCATATGTGGCACCGACAAACATAATAACCATGCATTTACATGCGCATACAAACAGCACGCCAGAAATTACACTTACGGGAATGTGCGTTGTGTCTGGTACGACGGGAGAGAACGCGGAGAAGACGCGGAGAAGAACCGAAGACTTGAGTATAGAGGAATATATTCTCTTAGATACACACTCACGGAATGAGATAACATTCGGTTTTCTTTTTTTTTTTTTATTATTCGCATCTTTGCGTATTTTTTTCTCGACACGCGGAACAATTTTGCCAATATAAAAAATCAATGAAACCGGACTATAAATTTAATTATCGAGATTGATAATTTCCAAAAAACGGGGTAGAGAGATCACTCACGAAGATACAGCTTATTCGCTGAGGATACTTGAAGCTCTCGAGCAAAGAAGATGGCATTTATCGATCAAGACGTCGTTTCGAGAAGATCGCCAACCCCTCTCGCTGATCCGCCGCGCGGTTAGCCAATCGAACCGAGGCGGACGTTTCGCGGGCGCCCGAGACATCGCGTGAATAATGAAGATTACATGGAGGGACGTGCCTACCTCCCATATCAAAGTCATTAAACGATATTTTCCCTCTCCGTCGCTCCAGTCTGGCGAATACTTTCTCGCGCGCGTTTCCGCCGCAGCAGCCGGAGTCCGCAAGTTCGTGTGCGCGAGGTGTGCACACGCGCACGTATACACACGAACAGAAAGAGAGAGAGAGAGAGAGAGAGGAGAGAGAGAACGGGAGAGAGAGACGCCGCACGAGATCAATTACTCTATCGCTATTGAATAATAACACAATGTGAAACCGCTCGGCCACGCTCGCGTGTGCGTGCATACGTTTTATCCTGTATCCCACCTCTCTTAACCCGCACCTTACCCGCTCCTCTTTTCCTCTTTCCTCTTCACTCTCTTATATCTGTACCCGCCGTCGTAACTCTCACCTCTTCCTTCGTCTTTCGTTCCCTCGGTCTGCTTACTTGCTCGCTTGCGTTGCAACGCGCCGCGTATAAAGTTGCCGTCGTGCGTTCGTCCCTGTTCATTCATAGGGATCCGGTGAATGGCGGTGTCGAGGAGTGTATAGTAAGCGTATAGTACGGCGCGACGTCGCGCCACATCAGAGAGAGTCCTCGATCTCTTTCGCGATTTCTTCTCAAAGTCTCGTTCGAGTTTTGACTCTTTCTCTCTCTTTTTCTTCTCTCTCTCTCTCTCTCTCTCTCTCTCTCAATCTCTCTCAATCTCTCTCTCTTTCTTTCTCGAGAAACTGGACAGATATTAATGTCAAAGATTAATGAGATTCGCGATCGAGTTTAGAGCGAACGAGTAGTAAGCGGACCGAAATCACCCCTCGGCGTAAAAGCTAAACGCGATTATCGCAGGCACGCATTACGGATTTTCCGCATCGTCGATCGTGTCGGATCTCGACCTCGCCGCACGCGAAACGCGGCTCCGCTACGCCGTTCCCTTTCTCGACGTGTACGTAGCGCAGAGGCGATTCGTAATTGCTTATCGGAAAAGCGTATGGGAACGCGTCGGCAATCGCCCCCCCGTCTCTCTCGCTATTCTGAAACTGATACACGGATACGTGCACTTCATTATTTCCGCGTATCTCGGGTCCGAGCCGTGACTCACGACGCTCGTACGTGAAGGTGTTTGAAGAAAAGGATAGAAACGTCGTCCGCGCGACTGCGTACAAAGCGTTTAAAGTTAAACGTTCAGTTTAACTCACCTGGGCTTTCAAGGATATTTTTACTGCGCGCGCCGCGCGCGCGCCGTTGCGAAAATTGCCGTGGTTTCGCCGCTAACAGCCGATCGCGTAAGAGCGACCGTTACCGTTAACAACAGTTTACCGCGATTGATACTTGTGAATGTAACAAGCGGTAATTTCTTCTTTTTCTTAAGTTTATTAAGCCAATATCACGCGTGCTCACGCAGCTGAGCAATAAAACTCGACAAAACGGAGATTGTTAAGTTAATCGATCTGTTATTTCAACTCAAACGTAATAATAAAATGAAATATATGTTTCTCTCTCTAACTATGTGTAGAAACTTTCCAGTTATGAAGATGTGACGTAAAATGAGACGTCGCGTTTTAATATCGTGATTGAAAGTGATTGTGACACGAGAATGTCGTCGCGGTAGTAGGATCCGTCGCGGAAAATGTTGGAGCGCGCGAAAAGCCGTGGCAAGCTGATCGCGATTTCTCCTGGGATTTTCCTTCTTTCTGTATCTTCTTTTTTTTTTTTTTTTTTTGTGCGACCTCTTTGTAAGTAGGCGCACGTATCGCTGTAACGTTGCTTGTTACGCAGTGCCTTTTTTTGCCCGCCTTCGCCTGGCGTCGAGCGAATCCGCCACAGGATGCTCGACAGACCTGTGTCTTCGCTGACGTCATCGCCAACAAGGCCGTTCTGCGTGCAAAAAGTGAATCGGCTACGATCGAACATCGGAGATGCACTCCCCGTCAATTATGTGTGACTCTCTTCGAGCTCGCTTCGATTTCTCATCAAACGCGCCTAATAAATCGCGCCAATCAGACAAATCTAAAACGGCCGCGTTAATTGCGGAATACAAGATACGTATAGCTTCCAAAATTATTCACAGTCACACACACACATCTTTAATTAATTTATCTTGAATTAACATTATAACAAAATATTTTACTTGTCATCGCGTAATCAATAGAACAATTGCTGGCTGTCAACTGTCAATAACTGGCGAGACGTTACATGTAAGTTTTTTGTAATTATATTTAAATGATCTCATTAATGTTACGTAAAACGTCCCATTTATAATCGTCTATAATTACCACGCTTGTCTTCATCGCCTGAGCTCTCATTTTCTTGTCTCGATCATCTCCCTCCCTCCCTTCGGAATCCCGATCGAAACTCGCTTCAACGGCAATTACATGGCGAATCGGTTGACCGGTTGGACTCTCTCGCCGCTTCGACACGGTTCGAATCGTTTCGTGAGACGAAATTTTAATGACATGTAATTATACGCAACAAAATATCATCATTTTGGGGAACTGTAATGTCCTCCGTTAAAATCGCGACCGGGGATCCGTTTTTTGTCCGAATGGATCTCGATTGTTAATCGTCCTCTATCGTCGCGTGATCGGGCACGCGCCGCGCAACCACGAAGAAGAACGCGCTGCTTCTCTTCAAAGGCCAGCAACGAGGAGACTTTGTTTCTCGTTTCTTTCCGGAGCGAGCACGTATATACTGACGCCCGAGCGCCAGAGAGAGAGAGAGAGAGAAGAGAGAGCGATCTCTAATGAACCGGTCGGGACCGCGGGTCAAACGCGGCTTTACAATCCTCTTGAAATCTAGATCCGGTACACGGATCGGGCTGCCTCTGCTCGGCGCCGACCGAACGAGTAGCGAAAACCCGTCTGACCTTTCTAAAAGTCGACCAACGCTCGATGACTTTTCGATAACTTCGAGAGAAAGATAGCTGGTCGCTCGCTCCGTCTTGATTCTCGTTTCGATGAGTTTTTGCAGTTGGGTTTTGTAAATTTGTGTATCTTTGAAATAATTTATGTAAATATGTGCGCTCGATGCTGACACACTTGTCAGTGCTTGTCACACTTACAATCCGTTATTCTTTTTGGAACAGAAAATTATTATGCAAACTTATGTATATCGTATACTACGCGTATCTTCGCGTAGTATATCTTCAACTATTGAATTTGAAAATCACCCGTAATGTATATCGATCCGTGTGTGACAATGTGTAGTCGGTCGGTAACGAAAAAAAGAAGGGACCAACTCGAAGACCCGCGTAGGACCCATTGGGCCCCTCGAGTTTTACCGACAGAGTCTAGGGGAGGTAATAAATAGATCCGCGCGGGGATGCGACCGTCTTCTCGGTTGTGCTTTTTTTACCCCTCGACGAGGGGTTACCGATCCCGCGGTATCTTCTTTCAAGAACCTAAACCGCGAATAGAAGTGGCGAGATGTCGCTAGAGGAACGCACGTCGCGCCGATTCGCAACGTCTGATAGTGGGTCAAGGACTCGAGATGGTGGGCACATCGGCAGAAAATCTCCGGTTCGCCCTTGTACGCATCCATCGGCGCAAGGTATGCGGGAGAGGAGGGCCACCTCCTCATCTATCTCTGATGCAACCGAGCCGAGAGCCTGACCCAGTCTCGTTTTCAGGCCTCGGCGACGCGTGCTGATACTCGGCCTCGCTGACCTCGCTTTTGCCGCAAGTAGGAGCGCCGTACAATAAAACGCCGCCGTTAGACAGTGGGTCCTCTCTCATCCTCAGATTACCTAGATAACTTTAGCGCGGTCGTGGTTGACCGCCCGTCATTCATCAACCCCCATGATGACGCGCGGCGATCGCACGACCCCCGTCGTACCGACATACTCGTCTCTTTCTCGCCGCCTCTCTCTTGTTTTCTTCTTCTCTCTCGCTCGGGTTTCCGTCCAAGACTGCGGTATCTCCTGCGAGGTTCGTGACTATCTTTGTGCTCGTTGCACACACGCACGTACGCAGATAACGGAGCGCGGCCGAGATAATTCTTCTTCTGCTTCTGGTACCTGCACATGAATGAAACTCGCCCGTCCCACTCACTCTTCGTACCTTCGGTATGCGCGCGGAACAAGGTGGTCAAGGGTCGATAAGAGCTAGACAAGATGATCTCTTGCGCGCAGAATGATCTCCCGCAATGATTGCCGCGCAAGAACTTCGAAATCTTCAGCCGCGACTTGTACATATAATTTGTTAACATTGTTCGTACCATTTGGATGCTAGCTCGGGGTACTCGCAGATCGGAAATTGACGTTAAATGTCAATCATATTTTTCTGAGTTTTAAGAAATTAAACTTACAAAGTAGCGAAATCGATACGCAAGTTAATTATGTTGATGAATTTTTAAAAGTAGAGTAAAATTATAGGCGTATACTTTCTCTCTTGATTGCACATTTGCGTGGCCTGTATGGTTCTTCGCGAAAAAAACTCGTAAATCCACAAATTTCTCGTAGATTTTTATCAATTTTACGATTTGGTGAATATCTGCAATTCACATTTCCGGTTGTTTAGTTGTCGTGCCGTTGCGAAACGAACAGAAAGTTTCAATCGCTTTGCAAATTTTAAAGTGAAAAAATCATGTGAATCTGCTTCGCCTCATAAATATGCGTGTGTGCCGAAAGAGACGACATCGAGGAACGCCCGTTCGTCGAGGTGACCTCGTCCGAGATGTATTTCCGGACGTTCTCCGGCTTTGCGAGAGTTTTACAAGCGGCGGAAAAAGAAAACTAGCAGAGGAGGAGACACACCGCGACTGAGAGAGCGCTGCCGCCGGCCAATTACCTCCAATATTGTGACGCGGATTAGCGTCACGGCGCGTCCGGATTTGCATCGTATTTGCATAATTTCGGTTGCATCTTGCGCCTCGTAATCTCTCGGCTAACGGTGACGTCACCGAAATCACCTGACCGCGCGCGTAAAATGCGCGCAGTCACATCCACTCTTTCTGTCTCGTGAGCATGCACACACTTTCGTTTATCTACTCGCGTCTACATCCATCTGAACTACTCTCGGCGAGAGGTTCTTGTCGGGGGCTACTGCGGAAATTTGCATAAATTTTACAGAATACAAAGTACCGATGCATAGAAGAATGGCGACACTGGTGAGCCATTTGTGATATTTATAACAACATTCGCGGAAAGTGTACACTCGAGCAATGACGTAACATTCGATCGTCGCGAATGAAGCAATTTTTATTTTCATTTCTACGTTATCCGCCCTGGCTTTTTCGCAAAGACGAGTAAAAACCATTGCGAATAGAATCGAGTTTGAATCATGTCCAAGCGGATCCAGCGAGCATCTCTCGCGCGTAGAAGAGCGAAGGGCCCGAAAGAGCGCGCGGCCCGTGTAGGACCCGATGCGGCCCACGCGCACCTTCTCGCCGGTTTTCTTGGTGCCCCAACGAGTGCCGTCGCTGTCGGCTCGGCTCGCACAACTGGTTTTTTAAACGCAGCCAACGACGATGCCTATACCACCGCTCCGATCCGTCCCGTTTCCTCCGCAACGTTTCTGCCTCGCTCGTTCCTGCTCTCTCCGTGTCTCCTCTCGTTTCTTTTTTACTGTTCTTTATAATCGCCAGTCGCCAGTACTCCGGAGACCGGGCCCCGAAAGCCCGGCTCTCCTCTCTCTTTCTCTCTCTCTCTCTCTCTCTCTCCCTCTCTATCTCTCTCACTCTTTTTTTTCGTCTTTCCTGAGCTTGTATCTCTCTCTCTCGCCTCTAGCCGCGAGCATTCCCGGGCGCTATTTCGGCTTCGCCAACGTGCACGTTAGCGCCAAAATCTTGCTAAACCCGATCCTGACGCGGTTTCAGACTGGTTTCCGACTGACTCCCCGAAAGCATGCGGGAGGAGGACGCACATGATTACCGCGCGCGACGTCGCACGGCACGAGCCCCTCGCGTTTTTTGTATTTTTCGTCGCGATTCTCGCGGCCCCAACTTCAATTGATGATAAAGCGTAAACGAGGATAATCTCAAACGCGTATTCGCGTATATGCGTTAAGTGTAATCGTTTCCTCGGCGCGACATACTCGATATTATCCACGTAACGGATTCGGCAATAATCCGAAAAAGAAAAAACATTTAATTAACTAAAATTACGAGAAATTTAAAAGCTCGTTTGATTAACAATCTTGAAGCAAAATAAAGATGTGATATTAAAAATATTGATTACATCAGCAATTTAAAAAGTTTAAACGCAATACGTGAGAAATAGTCGCGACTTGTTTTTCACATGTGCAAAAACAACGTCTTCACGATGTTGGCCTTGATCGTGTCTGCGAAACACGCAGTCGCTGATCAGCTCTTCGAAGACTACCGGGCGGGTTCTCTCACCCGCGCCCACGAATCGTCTAGGTAACGTCGAAATTCTTGGTATTCGGAGTGAGGTGGACCGAGCGAGGCGCAGTGTCCGCGCTGAAATAGACGAGAGCGGGTTTCTCTCCGTCCGGCAGAAGCAAACAAATAACGAATACTTGGAAGTTGGAACGAATCGTGTGGGGTAATGGCGGCCATCGGCTGTGTGCTGAGCATCGCACGTTGGAGAACCTCTCATCGGACCTTGTCTACCTCTTTGTTTTTCTTCCTCTATCAGCCAGTGTCCCTCTGCACTTGGTCAGCTCTCTCTCTCTGTCTCACACTCCGCATCTATCTATCTTGGCCTCACTTCGCTCCTACACTCTACAAATATGTTCCTCTACGCGCGCCTCCACCTGGGAGGCTTGCGAGATGTGTACAATACGCGAGAGCGTTTTAAAACTATATGCGCGAATATAAGCCGTCACTCTTGCTGGAATGTCAAGATGGAGCAGGCGATGACTAATATCATCCGAGAAAAAGAAAGAGAGAAAAAGAGAGAGAGAGAGAGAGAAAGAGAGAGCACGTGTATTTTTATAATTTTTTTTTTTTTTTTTTAAGTCCGTGTAATACACAAATGTGTAGTTCTACCATCACTTTTCCACAAAATTTTTTATCTCTTCTGAGATATCTCAAATGACACGTTCTCAATAGGGTATGTCTTTTATAAAAGATTTTTTTTAATTGCGTCTAATGCCGGATTATATCTTAGAAAGTCGCTGAAAAACTTTATATAGTAAGCGATAGTAAGTACACGATCTGAGAATGTGTTGCATGTTGTGAAAAGAGAAAACTGCTACGTCATTTGGCAATAACATGCCGCTGTGAGAATCCTTGACATTATTGTTATAGTCGAGAAAGAGAGAGAAAAAGACAACGTACATTAACGCGTTGCGCTAATGCGATGCTTTAATCGATCCATTTATCGAGAGCGTCGACACCGATCACTTCCCTCGGTCCTACGCGCGTGCTCACTGTTGTTGAAAAAAAAAAAAGGGGTTACACACCGTCGTAGACCCCGTCGCGCAAAGCCGCCGCGGATCGAGGCGATAAATTAATGATAAAAGTCGTTTCCCAAGACGAAATTTTTTTCGAGGTATAATATCCTGTTTTCCTTTCAAAGCGCTGCGCTATCCGCAATCGCGCGACGGGATAATGTTAACACTTGCACAAACAGGTGACATTCCTGACTCTAGTTTTTTTTTTTTTGTTTTTCCACGGCGCGTTACCTCGTATATCTGATATCGTGCCTTTGCGTCCGGTTGTGGCTGCGCGTACAACCGACCACCTTGCTTCAGCGAATTCCGCCGATTCCAGAGAGAGAGAGAGAGAATATCTAAAAATAATTTAACCCAATAACATTTACGGATTGCGTCGTTTCGGATGAAGCGGAAAACGTCTCGCAAACGTGATTTATACGCACAGAATTGCGATTTGTTCATTCGACTTTAAATCAATTGCGCGCGTAAGATCTAAAACATACGTCATTCCACTGGTAACTTGAGTTGTTTTTTGTACGTTTGAAAAACAGTTGTTTTTTGTTTCCTTTGTCACTTGTACTACAGCTTGACGTCACGTGGCGAGAGAGATAGACCATAAAAGAACCAAACTGGTAATTGCATTGAGCCGCACGACGCGCGTCTAAATGTCAGGAATTAAGGTGATATAACGAGCAAAAAAAAAACATATGCAAGTTTCTTACGCGATGTCTTAATCGCAGAAATGACAGCGTCGATTCGTCGTCCTATAGATGTGTGTCGAGCGTCGAAAGGTCAGCGCGGCAGCGCGAAACACACGCATAACAATGAAAACGCGCGGCCAACGGTCGATCGGCGTGCGAGCGCAAAGAGTAAAAAAAAAAAAAAAAAAGAAGAAGGAGGAACCTCGGTGTTCCACCCACGCGGGTGAGAGCGACCGGCAAATGAAATTAATCGCGCGACACGCGCCCCCTTTGCCGGCGGTGTATCAGCACCGGAGCAACACGCGCGGATCGCAATATACTCGGATACGCAACGCAGAGACAGTGGCTGCGGCCTGGTGGTTAACCTTCGCAGGTCCCAGCTCGCACGGAGAGAAACGAAGACGGAGAAAACGGCGGGAAAGAGCGTGAGGCGAGAGAAACACGCTCGGCAGAGAGCCGAGGGGGAATTAGTGGTCTATTCAATTATTGTAATTTACTTCTCAAACACAAACACGGCGCATTTCTCTCTCTCTTTCTCTTTCTCTCTCTTTAGATTCCGCCTTCTGCGTCTGTGACAGGGAGAGGAACCGCGCACACGCATCTGCGAGGCGTGTATCGACGAGGAGAATTCGTGAACGCTAACTGGGATCCGGGCTGCTGTAGAAACATTTCTGGTCGACCATCCTGTGTGTCCCTCATTCCCCTCCCCCTCATCCCTCTCGTGTTTGCACGCGACGAAATGAACGAACGCCCGATGAATAGCCCTCGTTTAACGCCACCGGAAACCGAGGCTAATGAGTTTAGACCGCTAGAAGACAATGTCGCACACACTAGCGCGCGCGACAGCACGATCTGCTGCCCCTTTTCATCGCAGACATATATGCTCTCCGTGTTCTCTCGTCGGCTACAAGAGAGAGAGAAAGAGATAGATCTCCGGAATACTTCTAGCCTCGCGCAATAAGAGAACTCTCGCGGGAGCTCGCATTCAGGCATCGTCTAAGCGCGGCTGATTAAAAACGCGCGCACGTCAAGTCGCGCTACGTTGAAACGTGCGCATTTTAGATAGCAAGCGCTTCAAAAGCCGGCACCTTGAAGCCCACGCATTTATTACCGCCTGTGAAGATCCTCGGCGCGCGAACGCCCGTAACATTATCTCAAGAGAAGTGAAACATTTCATAAAATATCTAAATTCCACAAAACTATATATGTAACGCATATATATGTTACACGTACGTGTGTACGTACACTAATGCCGCAGCACAGCGCTGTAATCACAGGAACGTGCGAAAAAAAAAAAAAAAAAACGTCCGCCAGCGAGAAACTGCCGCTCGAAGGAAAAGACCGTTGGCGCCTTCGAGGCGAGTGGAAGAACGAAAGAGGAAAGGGGTTCGCGCAGTGTGTTAACGTCGTTTGGTTCGTGGCATTCATTTGATCGAAGAATGATCGATATGCATACGTTTACGTCTCGCGCCGCCAAAGAAGTTCCATAGACGACTGCGGTGCTTTTTCGACCCTCGTTTGAATAACAGTGGCAGGGAATTTCCCTAAACGGTTCCGGCCTGCCGCGGTCGCGGCAGGCTCGAGTTGCGTCGCGCGCATAATAAAAGAAACGCATTAACTCGAGCCGCGGCTATTGGTTGACTGACGCTCTTTCTCGTGATATCCTCCGTTGCTGTTTCCTGATCGGCGCGACCCTCGGCAGGAAGCGCGCAGGGTGCAGCTACCTGCTTTACCTGCTACATCGGGCACCGCCCCCCGGAGGGGTTACGCGCGCAATTCGAGCGAGGGGTGTGGGCATCTGCTGGCCCACATGCGATCGAGAATAAAACTGATCGGATGTCTCTCCGTCTTCAAGGATTCGAGTATCATCTTCTATTCACACACAGAGCGCGATGTGTCTGATCTTGCGGATGTATTAGATCACAGGTACTACGAGCGGGGTTCCACCTTCGAGGAGGATGAAATTGTTGCGTGTAGTAGTCGCGCGATTTCTTCCTGCGTGAAAAACCGCCGTGAATGAGAAGTGTATTGTGCGACGATTGTGTACAGCACCTTTTGCAGGTGCGAGCAGACTCTCGATCCAACTGTCGAGTCGCACCGACTAAAATAAAATTACGTCAGAAGAAAACGCTCGTACATGTTAGTGGACGAAAAACTTTCTCTTAACTTTTCTTTTATTCACTTTTTACTCTTCTACACGCGAAGAGCAGGTCGAGTGGTCGATCGCTCCAACTTTACGGGCGGAAAAGATCACAAGCAACGACTTTCGAGATACATATTTTGCGACCTCGCAAATGCGACAACGTTGCGCGCGGAAGCCACGCGCGAACTCGTCGCAGCAACCGGCAAGACAGGGAGTGCTCTAATCGTAAACGCACACACGCACACTTACGCGCCCTTGCGCGAACAATTTATTAGATAGTCCCGGATAACCGTCAATGTTAATAACGCTCGTCGCTTCGGACGAAGGTGGAAACGCGATAAGAGAGAAACGCTCGGGGAATCTTCAACGGTTTCCGGGTCTTCGTACGACACGTCGGTTGAGGCGTTTAGAAGTGCACACAAGCAGTATCCTCTCTTCTCGCCAGGACGACACGATCCACCCACGCGTGGGATCGTTCATTCTCCGTGGGAGCGACGGAAAGACGCTTGCTTTCCGGCTGCGCAGCGAGTATAGAAAGAAGAAATTACCGAATGTTTACGTCACAGTCCGTCACGTGTCCTAGTCGTCGTCGTCGTCGTCGTCGTCGTCGTCGTCGTCTCGCAGTTGCTTTACGACGAAGAGTTTAATCCAGCTGGGAATCGAAAGATCCCAGTCGGAGGTTAGCCAGTAAAGCGAAAAGCCATCGTCTCTTTTCTACCACTATCCCGGGTGGGATACTTGACGTTCGGTACCGCGACACATTCCACGGTAGGTATAGAGTCTCCACACGCTGTTATGTTATTATCGCGAGTCCGTATAGCGGTCTTGGGGCAACAACATGTTGACGACAGTTAATAAGTTATTCCAGCAAGCCGATAAGATCTAGTCGTAAGTGTTACGTTCGGACCATCGTTCGAACGGTAGGTTGCCATAATTCTGTGAGAACCGCGGTAGATTATCTTCTCGTTTGTGTGAATTGGTAGCCCGGGTGTTCCGCGTTTAGTAAGTAGAAAATCAATCGCGTTTAGAATGCAAATGAGAGCGTGATCTGCCGAGATTATTTATACTTGAAAATGTTTTCTCACGCTTAATAAATGTATATTATATAATGTGTACATGTATATACACATATATTATGTGTACGTGTACGTTAAATGTCAAAACATAAAACCATATTTTATTTTTCAAAGACTAGTTCGGTATTTTGAAGCTACGACAACCAGTTTTATTCAGAGATAAAAATAGAAAAAATAACTACGCACAGATTCAGTTTCGAACACTCTTTCGTCGAAAATAATCACATAAAATATAAAAAAAAAAAAAAAAAAAGAACAACGAAGATGATGTCGCGTATTTCATTCAGCTATTCATTTATTGCGATGTCTTTCACAATATCCTTCGCCAGAAGAATAACTTCTTCCGCGTGGCGGAATCTTGGAACTGAGAAAGAACTTCGAGAGAGAGAGAGAGAGAGAGAGAGAGAGAGAGAGAGAGAGAGAAAGGTCATTGTGTCAAGGGCGAAAGGGCCCGAATACGTCCCGAAAGAGAGAGTGGGTCATCGGTTTCCCACATTTCTCGAGAAAGCCACTTGAAGACACTCTTGCCGTCCGTCTCCTCGCCCCGCTGATCCACAAATCTTTCGGAAATTCTGAGAACCGAAGACTCGAAGTAGTTGCAAGGTGTATCTCTGACAGAGACGCGTGCGCCAGGATCGCCTACAATTCCTTCGTCCTGCGGTTGTCCATTCAGACGGTGCGTGCGCGCGTGCGAGCGGCGGTAACAGGTTCACAGGTGAATTAGCATAATCGTCATAAAGCATGCAGCCTCGATGAATTATTTATTTGTCGGAACGACCGAGTATATGAAGAGGATAGAGAGTACAAAAAAAAGGGGAAAGGACGGAAGAACTCGAATCGAAGGAGAAGAAGAAGAAGAAGAAGAAGAAGAAGAAACATGTAGCAGAGAGCAGTACAAAGGCTGTTAGGTGACTTTGTCCTTTTCCAGAGATGAGAAGGCGAAGGAAGAGGATAAGGAAACTTCTCTCTTTCTCTCTTTCTCTCTCTCTCTCTCTCTCTCTCTCTCTCTCTCTCTTCCTTTCTTATTTTCGCCGAGGCGCGAGCCAGTCTCGACATTTGCATATTACGCCGGGCTTTATTAGGTAGCCAATCCTCGCGATGCGTTGCATTAATTTCCGATTCCGCGACAAGGAAGATGACCTTAACCCACCGTAAGACGTGTCTGATTATCACACGGGAGAAAACATTGGCACGTGGTGGCTGCCACGTCTCGTGTAGGAACTTGTCGAAGAAACGTGTGCTTTTTAACATGCGCATGAAGATGAAGCCGCGCATGCATATATGAAAATCATATTCGGAGTCGTTGAGAGAAAATGTGAGAACCTAGATAATCTCGTGATTCGTAATGTGAGTTTTATTACCATTATCATACTCATGTTTACGAATCGTTTCGATACATTCCTGGCGAATCATAGCGCTGACGCGAACTTATATGTTATACATATATGTGTGTGTGTGTGTCGCCGCGACAGGATAATTCAACTGTCACGATGACGTCGCATTTAAATGCACATCTCGCGTCCATCAGCTGATCGACAGGATCCGTTGGAAGATTAGTTTATAAGGATAATAACGAATTTGGTGGCAACGGTTTTTCTGTGGGAGAGAACACGAAACGACCGATCGAACCCTTTAAACGGATCGACGGAAGATCGCAAACACATCACGTGGACCCCAAGATGCGCGTTGCATCGGGCCTCACCTCCCCCCTTCCCCCCTCCCCCTTTCCGTCGTCACACCGCGTTCTGATAGGCAAAGCGACAGCCACGGATACCGTGAGAATCTTCGGCAGCGGTCTTCGCTGGTGGCGCGCTGTGTGTGACGCTTTCATTATAAATCTCCGATGATCGGAAGACCGTGGAAGAAGATAGAGAAAAGGGAGGGATATAGAGACGAGGTAGTCAGATGTTTGAATAGGAAGAGCCCAGGTAATATGCCCATTTGAATATACCCCGGTCTGGCGTGGCGCTGGCCCCGGTCGTTGCATAATTTAAAATTCAAGGGTGACTGCTAGGAAGGAAGGAGGGTACGGCTCAGCTAAGGGGGTAGGGGCGGTAGGGCTAGTGCACTTCTTTTTCAACCCTTCTTCCACTCTCTACGATCTGGAACAATAAACACCGTGAAGAAAGGGGTGACCCCGGGGTTAGGATCGCGCGCGCGGATATATCCTTCCTCTCTCAGGTACCTCAGGCCGCGATTTTGCATAGATCTCCATATGTTATGTATCCTCCTCTTCTCTTCCCTTGCTTCCTTTTTTTATACTGCGACTGCCGCGCGCGCGTTTAAAGGTCCAGGTACGCCGTCCGCAAGCGCTCACGGTGTCATCCCTATGGGAAAGTGTATGCAAAACCATTGTGACCCCCGCCGTCCGTTCTCGCCCGTGCAGGAAGAGAACGGGGAGGGGGAGAGTAGGAAGATCACACCCCTGAGATAGATGGTCCTAACGCGGCATCGGCGAACCGTGAGGAAACGTCGAAACCCTTTACTCAACCCTCTTTCTCTCTCTTTTTCTCATTCGCTCACTTGCCACATGGTGCACCTTCGCTACCCCCCCCCTCTCCCGCCGTTTCAGCCACTTCATGGCTTTCCGTAGTCGTCGTTCCTACTGCTCGCTTCCTTCCTTCCTTCCCTCCAGGAGACAATTGTGCATACGTAAAAAGCATTCGTCCGTCTGTACGCCGTGTGGTGTATTCTCATGCCGAGCCACCTTCCAGCGTTTCAGGACCAACGTGACGGAACGAGAGGAAAAATGAGGACGGAGCGAGACGGCGAGTGCATGAGAGTATAGAGCTCTTTTGTTAGGCAAAAGAAGTAACCGCCGAACGCGCGCGCGTCGATGCCGATGTGTCGAAAGAGAGAAAGAGAAAGAGAGAGAGCTTTTTCCTCAACCGTTTTTTCCTCGCTTCCGTGTCGTTCGCTCGTCATCAGTTGCGCGTCTTTGCCGCGGTTTAGACGGTTACGTTACGCTTTCGTTCGACACGAAATTCGATTTGGTCTTTCTGAGACGAACGGACGCCTCGAAGAATCGATACGTAGAAAGAACGCGCCAGACGTTACGTGAGTAACTCGAAATTTATCATCAGTTACTGCGGAAAAGAGAGAGACATGTGTAAAAACTCGTAGAATTGACATTTGAATTATGACTTTTACAATCAAACTTATCAATTTCGTCTAAAACCATATTTTTTTTTTTTTTTTTTTTTGCATAAAACTAAGTATTTTTATCATTCCTCACATTTGAAAATATTTAAATAACAGATATTTTATATACACATCATAAATATTCTAAAACTTGTTCCCGTTTACATGTGTGATGCGATGCGACGCGAATTATTCACGTGAGATTACATCCCACGTATATATGTGGATACAAATAAACAAGGAGCCCGTTTGAGATGAGTATCAACGTTTGTCTCGCCGGAAGCTGATCGGAGAGATGTCATGCCGCCGCCGAACGGTGACGGAAAAGTGATACGTAACAGGAAGTGCGCGAGTCAATAATGGCGAGTCGAATGCACACACGCGTCTGAGCGACCAAGCAGGTGTAGTCCGCGCCGCGGCCGACGCGTCCTTTGCACCTGATGAAATTAAAATAAACGCAGTCATCTCATTTTCATCCTCATTAGTATACGACGAACAAGTGGGCTAACGGCTTCCTACGAGCAGCGGAGACTCCGGGGCCGAGACCTTCTCTTTCTCTATCTCCTTTCTTTCTCTCTCTCTCTCTCTCTCTCTCCCTCTCTCTCTCTCTCTCTTTCTCACGCTCTCCGTTTCATTCACGGGGGTAAGGGAATCCCGCATAACATTAAAACCTTTAAGGCCGACCAGAGGCGAAACGGTCTCTCCTCTTGGTTTCCCCTCGCGCGCGTCTATACCGGCCGACCGGTGGCGTGTCGCTTTCTTCGTGGGTTTCTTCGAGTTGTCTTCTTCGACACACTTTCCTCGCGCATAGAGTTTACTATCGTGGCAACGTCGTCGATGAGCGTATATAGAACGCAAAGGGGTTTTGTTTAGGACGCCGGCAAAAAACACATCGCGTGTTCCAAATCTCTCGCTGCAAGTCCCCCCCCCCCTTGTTCCTCGCGCAGCCTTCACCCGTGCTCTCGTCCATGCTGAACCTCTCACGGTCGCGTGCCAGCTAACCACCTATGAAACAGCCCGTGCCGAGCAAAGCTATGCTAATGTATGCCGCGTATGCGCCGTTCGTGTGTGAGTATATGCACGTGCGATGCATTTCCGCGCGTGAAGACTCGAAGGAGAGACTGGTTGTTATTTTTTTTTTTTTTTTTTTTTTTTTCAGTTTTTCACAGAGTCAGAGTGTTTCACTTTCATCTTTGTGCGGCACATTCGACGATTTTTAAATATCTCAAAATCGTTTTCATTACGTATCATCGAGAGAAAGCGCGCTCGGCAAAAAGCCGCATCGGTTTAAAAAGCGATCAATCGTGTTTGTATTTATTTATGGTCGCGCTTCGGGATATGTCTGGGAATCCACGCTCGGCCCACACCTGTCCCGGGGAGAATATTCTATTAAAATGATATGAAAATGATAAAGCGGTGATTAATGATAGCGCGGAGTAAGGTGAAGGATTAATGGCGGCTGTACCGGCCGGCGCGGCTACTACCAGATCGGTGAATGTGTAATGCTAATGCGAACTGACCGCTGAATATGAAAGCCTGTTACACACTGTTATTCAAGAAGCTGTTAACTTCATTAAGCGTGACAAAACGGGACGCGCGCGCGCGCGCACTCCCGCTTTCGTACATAGAAAGAATGCAACTTGACATCTTACTGAACTTGCAAAAATCACGCGTAAGCAAAGTACGCTCGCTGTACGTGTTGAGAAAATTATGACCGTGGTAAAGCGGCGCGCGTGGTATAGCGACTATAAAATCTCGGTAATCTCGCGGTAAGAACCGCGACGATCGCTAATTAAAAGTATCCCGTTTCGGTAATTAATATAAAGTGTTGTGTGGATAAATAATACTGGTAAAGTCTCTCTCCATGTGGACGTCTTATTACGCCGTTGAGGTGAGAACATAACCAGTTTTCATCATCAATTAAACTCTCGCACAACTTAATTACTTTGCGTTATCCGTTGAGGCTAATCGCAAATTGTTGCCATTAAAATTCCCCGAGTCAATGGAGTCCGGACTTTCGGACGACTCTTTATCGTGAATGTATGTACGTGGAGAGTCTTTGTGGAGAGAGAGAGAAAAAGAGAGAGAAAGAGAGTGAGAGACAGAGAGTCATATCAATGAACGTCTTTCACGCGTCACTTTGCACATAATATTTTGAAATATCTACTATGTTTCCTCTCGCGCGTTATTTTACCTCAATCTGCCTCGAGAATACTGCCACGGAATATCCTCACGTTTCGAAAGATGAAGCCGTGGTCGAGAAACTTTCAATGCTGAATACATCGTCGTAAAAAAAATTTGTCGGGATATCCGCAATAAATTTGCGCGAAATTAGCTTTGCCAATGGTTCTCACCGACTTATCCGCGACCCGTTATGTCTGCCAAAACCAGAAGACTCGCGGATACTCGGCGCGTGGGCGCGTCGCTCCTACAATTCAGTGTGCGTGTGTGCGCGCGCGCGTGTGTGAGTGTCGCAGTAAAGTCAGGTCGGCTAGGTGAAATTCTCACGTGTGTGTGTGTGTGTGGGTCAGACGGTGGATCGTAGCCTGTTCGTTGCCTCGAGGCTCGAAACGTTGAAATAGTCCTGTTTTCAGCTGCCCCCTCCTTATCTTCGGGAAGATGTTGGACTACTCGACGAAAAGCAGCAGAATTTACTACAATAGCGTGTCTGCAAAATCTTCTTTTTTTTTTAACGATGTACACACTACGGATTCGCTTGTTGCGAATATATTACGCGACAATCCAGCGAGAGACGATTGAACAAAGTGACGCGATGGTCAAATGTTTACAGTGGAACGAGTTGCATACCGAAACTGCACACTCTGATGGCGATGCAGTTTGCCAGTTGACGCGTAAATAAACAAACCGGGCACTTTAGTAACTTACAAGCTGCGAATAATGGAAATTACAAACGACGATAATAATGAAAGATATAAAAAGTAATTGCGCAATCGTTAACAATTTTATGCGCGTCCACGAGCCTTGTCATTGTATACGTCGTCGTTGGGCGCGCGCGTTGTACACGCACGTCAATATTCGATACCGCACCGTGTATATATATATCCCCGCGGCTTATACATTTCATTCCCTATACGAATACGGCATTCGATATGAGTGGCAAAATTTTAATTGAAACACAATAGCCGCGCTGCGGTTTTAATATAAGCGACGACATTGCGCGCAGCGGTTGCGTTTTGTTGCGCAGTTATATGAAGACACTCGTTATTAAAAAATAAAAATCAATACACACGATCGTTATTCGATGCGTTCGGTTCGTCGCCGCGATCGTCTTGATGCGCGACGATATTACATATTCACGAAGTCATTTCCGGCGTTCTTGGAGCGATGAAGTCGCATAAATCAAACGCACCGTAATATGGAAAATTTTTAAATTTAATGCTCGCTGTCACACACAATAAGCGAATTGCGAGATTACACGCGTAATAATATGTTAAACCGTGAACGCGTTAATGGAACATAATCGAGCGGAGAAAAAAATATGGTTGAGGGAAAAATAAAAAGAAGAAGACCGCGAAGTGCTCGTACATAATGTCATATTTGCTCCGAGCACACACTTAAAGGCGCGTGACGTAAAGAAATAAAAGCAAACGGAGATATTAAATCCTCCGATTGAATCTAATTAAATTATCGGAGGATAACTGGTTTTTGTTACGCCGCGAAGAGAGAGAGGAGACGCCGCGAATCGCCGTCGGGCTGCTATTGCTATACGTAATCAATGAAATTAATTGAAAACGGGTGACTTTAATAAACACCGGTATGTATGTGTGTACGTATATGTATATATATATATATATCCAAGGCGCGATGTTATCTTGCGCGCAAAGAGAACGAGGGATCGAAAAAAGGGAAAATCTCTGATAATAGTTATATCGGAAATTCGATGAAAGCGAAATACAACGCGCTCGGATATTGCCTCGTAATCAAAACATCCGGCTTTTAAGCTCTCGATAAAAGTCATGCTTTTACTCTCTTAATCCGAGTTTCAATCGCTAAAATTTTTGTTTTGTTTCGTTTTATTTTATTTGATCACAAAATATGAAAGATAGCGTCGCGCAAAACTATGTTCTCGAATTTTAGCATACGCCAGGTTGTTTACTCGCGAGGGAATATAATTAGCGTCTTATTCTGACGTATCGAGGTCATTATCTACAGCCGCATCTCGAAGTGCGAAGAGCACTTCTCTCTTTCTACGAGAGAGGTTTATAATCCGCGTTCCGATCAGTCATCGCCCTCCACTTGCGTTCGCACACTCTCGATATCTTCTCGAAGCCGATTTTCATGCGGTGACAGAACGACGCTCGGGCATCATCGTTCTTGTACCTGACGGAGCGTGAAACGTGTCCAGATAACGAGAGTGGAAAGGACATTCCGGTAGTCGGCCGTACCAGTGCGTAAGATCGCGCTTCCACGCGAGTAGAAAATGTTGCGTACGGGAATACGCTCAATAATAACGGATTCGTGCTACGTGAACACGTCGACCGGTTTCGACGTGTCGCGGCGCTTTGCTTCGAGGATTTTAATTGGTTTGCGATCAATATTGACAACTCGCGGGGACCTCATGAAAACCGGCATTTCGTAACGTTCTATCGTTTTACATTGATCGTCTCGGTGAACTAACGTCAAAAGAGAAAGCGCACGTTTATCATGCTTTTTTCAACAAGTACAGATCGAGAAAATATGTATGCACGTACATACACATTTGTCGTTTTTTATTCTATATATAAACATACAGAAGGAAAGTACACTTTAGAAATATTATGTCGGTTTTGCTTGCGATAAATATTGCTGGGGAAAAAAAAAAGAAACGCATGAACGTTATTCAAACGGGGTTAATGTTTACATTCTTCGCGAACTCACTGGAAATATGCATTTTATTATAATGTTGATATAATACTCGCTCGGAACGGTAATTATTCCCGTTAATAGCGCGCCAAGACAAGTCCGTACATACAATCTATCGAGGAAGGGGCGGCTCATGTAAATTCAGTCCGGAGAGCTCGGGTGTTTCCTTCTCGATTTCTCGCGCGAAGCAAATGACGAAATTGTGCAACGGTAAGAAGCCAATAATATGCCGCCTGCTCCCGATGTTTGCGCAGGTATTTAGAGTACCGCGCCGGGAGTACCGCGCAGGTTTGCGGAAAAAATTAAATAACATTAACACTTAACAAATTAAACAAATTCCGCCATCGCGTAAAAGACGACCCGGCGCGGTGTGGACGAGCAAATATTGCGTCGATAAACATTCCCACTTCTGAAAGGATCCGCTTGTCTCCTCATCTTCGACCTCGTCCACCTTCGTCGTTCTCCTCCGTCGCGCTTTTCTTCGTCCACCAATGCACGTTTTTACTCTCACACGTGAATCCAAACGCACGAGGCAAATCTCGTTGTCGATGTCACAAGACACGACCGACTTGTGTGTGCACAGCGGAATATAATAAAGTATCTAATCAAAGTGTTCCTGTGTGTGTGTGTGTGTGTGTTATTTATTTTTAACTATATCCTCATTATATATCGTAGAGAGTTTATTCAATCGCATCATTTATCCTCCGATGTTTACGAAACAGAAAAGTGACGTCGGTGGTGAAGTGTTAAAGTTCACGACGAGATTCTATAACGTACATACTATTTTCTTGAATTTTTTTTAGCACTTGAGACAACACGCTAATAGATTCGAAAACGTGCAACTGTCACATGTATTCGCACATGATCCGTAAAGCGTCGACATAGTGCGCACGATGTTGCAGATATATGTGTGTAACCGATCTCGACACCACTTTGTTCTCGAAACAAATTTTATATAACCGGCAACTACCCGTTACTCTCTTTATATTCCCGACTGTCAGGAACGTATCGAGGCTCGTGGTAACCCGGCCGAAAGAACTGGATTCGAGCGGAGCGACAGCAAAAAGAAAGAAAATAATTCGTCGCGAAAGCGCGCTCGGGATCGGCCGATTTCTCGAAACTAGGAAGTCTGGTGTGGTACACGGTCACGCGGTGGTTGCGTGCGTGTACGCGCGCGAGTGTCGCCTAGACGTGCACACGAACGAGTCTTGTGGGGGAGACCGGTCGACGTGACTCGGCCTCTAAAAATAACCGACTAGAATACTGCGAAAAATCACTGTTTTTACGATAATTACCGTCACTTAGTGCCGCAGCGCCTTTCATCCACTCTCAGGACCCGACGACGTACCGTGTCGACAGTGTCGTTGCTCGACAAACTCGTCACTGCGAGATGCCGCGTCGTGAATTCGCGCGAATACTTCTCTTCTGAGTCTTCCTCGAGTTTTTAATAATTATCTCGACGATGTGTTTACGAGAAAGAGTGGATGTGTATTAAATTAAATGCGTTCCTCGAAGTCTTCGAGATTATTGTTTATTTTTCCTAAAGTTCGCGTGACACGCGCGTTGTTGCACGTATAACAGCGAGTTAAAATAATTACTTAATTAAAAGGAGAGATGTTGAAGATATATTGAAAATTCTGTCTCTCTACTTTGATTATTATTACCTTAGCGTTTTATTAATAAAATCGCCGACAATAATTACAGCCGCGAGATAGAGAAGTAATATCCGTGATGAGATTTAAAGTTCACGATGAAGGTAAATGATACGGTCCGCGCGATTAGATTCTTTTTAGATTGCTCGGGGCGCGATAAGCGCGCGCTACGAAAATAGCACATATACCGCTGCCGCAACGAGCGTGTGATTTATCGCGGGAATACCTTTCTCTGGAAAACGTAGACGCGCGGGGGGCGCGTTTATCGGGGCATGGTCAATGTATCAAGGATACAATCCTTTTACACGGTCTCCGTTTCAGATTGCAACCTGATCGTTTACAAAGGACAAAGTTCAAGTAGCCAGTAACCACAATCTAATATTCGCTCGAGAATATTCGGTGGGGACAAGAGAGACGATTGTTACACGTCGTATATGTATGTACGTTTTGCGAATAAAACATTTCGAGTAATGTCTTGACCACCACCACATCGCGAAATGGTAGTAGAACATACGAGGGATCCTCTTCGGTACAACGTAACAACGTGTGTGGGCACGTGTGCTCGGTGCACAAAGGTCGTGCAATATAGCAGTATTCGGCCACCGCTTCTGTGGGCCCCTTTGCACGCCGTGGGCCCCTCGCGAGGGCGCTCGTAGAGACCCCGCTCTCGTAGGGGCCCTCACGCTTCTTTCCAATCTCGCAAATCTTCTCTCCGCGTCTCCTCCTCCCGCTACCTGCGTTGCCCGCTCCTTCCTTCCTTCCCATCGCGCCGGTTCAAATAAGTCAGCCGGATTTTATTCTTGTCTCTCGGATATTCTTTATAGCGCCGGGCCCGAGGGGCCCTCACCGCGTCCCCTTCCTCTCGCCCTTCCTCCCGCGCCCACGTACGCGCGCCATACGTTATAAGCGCAGACAACAGTGTATATGCGCAAAGTACAAGGAGCGGAGGGCCTACAAGTGAGGCCCCCATGTTCGGGGCCTTACTTATTGGACAGTTTACACGCCGCAGGTTTTCATGCTCCGCGCGATCACGGAGAGTCATATGCAACTTGTATAAAACAAGTGTTTAATTTTTTTCCGGGCGTAATATAGTTTTTTATCGATAAATCAAGTAAAAACTTTTTATCTCAATGCGTGACTGCGTATGAAAAATTAAAGCTTTTCATTTTTTTGAATATCGTATAAAAAATCTTCGTACTAAAAAATTGTCGATAAATACATATATTTTTTAATCTGATTATTTTATATAATCACACACACACACACACACACACACACACACACCGAGACTTTCATGTGCATCCATCAGTAAATATGCTTCATCGATTAAAACTTTCTTCATATGTCATTATGTTCGTACGGAGTCGTGATTAGAATCTCGGACAACGGCTGAAATATAGATCCTGCGAACGGGGAGGATACGTCTTCGATCCGCGCGGACTCCGGCGGATGTATCGACCTCGGAGGCCTCACGGGCCGCGGCTGAAGGGGCCGGCATAAGTCTCCGGGAATAGCGGCTAATAATATGCGCGCGAAGTTTATTTCGCCGGTGGATTCATACGTCACGGCTTTATTGTGCGTTCGTTCTCTCTCCGTGCGTAGTTCTCTTGGAAAGGGAAGGAAGGGGATATCCTCGTGAGAGACGGCGTTTGCATGAAAATACGTCGGGTGATTGAGTACTTTAGAAAATTTAACCGCTATAGATTACACCCCGCGAGAGAGGGAAACAATATGTTCGCGGCTCTCGATCTCGCGCCGAGGAGCAGCCGTTACGAACGACATTCTTATGTACAAACGGCGCACAGACTCTCGATCGTTTTTTTTTTTTTTTTTTTTTTTTTTTTTTTTGTCAAGAAATCGAACAGGTAACGCCTGTATTTGCATGCGTAATTATACGAAGTATTTTTACATATTGCAAACGCTCGGTAGCCGAAGAGACATCTGATTTTTTCGTGTATATAAAAAAAACAATCTACTTGAGTACGCTTCGTATTGGTTTACTGGTTATTTTACGTAAGTATTTTTTCCGCGATATATTCTCATATCTGACTCACACGATTCGTTGCTGTTCAGTAACCGTATAATTTCACCCCTAAACATCATTTATAGCATAGGGCGGCAATAATGAGTCGTTTCCTCAGGGTTTTCTCTCGAACCCGTCAATAAAAGATTTATCTGGGCCAATCGACGTTCCTCGGGAGGGAAGCCGCGAATGAAACCGGCAGAGTATCGAAGTGGAAAAGTATTTATACATACGTGTGTATATACATTGTATATATATTGAGAAAAAAAAAGAGAAACGCGAGCACATACGGCGATGACTTCCCCGCGGCGAGATTCGGTCGGACAGATGATTATCGGGTATATAGGAAATTGAAAGGGTGTCTAAGGAGGTGTCTAGCGCGCGAGCGCTACTCTCCGCGGGGGCGGTTTTCTCGACGGGGTGGCACGGCCCGGACTTATGGGGTCTTAAGGGCGTTCGGACACCCACACGGAAAGATGGTGCTCTCCGATAGCCGTTGCCCACCGCGGATAATAGGTTCTACGGGTTTCTACGTCCCGCAGAAGTCACCTCTCTTTGCCTCTCCCGGCTGTCTTAGCCTCTCCAGACCGAACAAGAATAACACTCCGCCCGGCTATCTCTTCGTTCTCTCTTACCTCTTCCCGCGCGCGATCCTCTACTTTCTCTCTTCCTTTCGATCAGGTGCACACCTCCTCGCGTTCCTAGATCGCTATCTGCCAAATCACTATCAATCATCCGGGTGATCCCGACACCGGATGCTCGGACCAATCTCCTCTAAGCCGTATTTCTCCTCCTCGCTCCTCTCGGTTGCGATAAATAAATCGACTGATCGACTTTAACGAGCCGTCCTACGTACGACGAGACTTCGCTGCGAGAATGAGCGGAAGAGTGAATTTTTTGTTTTAAAGACACTCCAAACATTTATATCGAGAAAACGATATTTTGTCTTGTTATCTTGTTATTTTGTTTCACAAGAATCAGAAAGTTTTTGCGTGTTGCTTTAAAATAAAAAAACAATCTTGTTCTTGTAAAAGATTGAAAAAAAGTTTGCCTTACTTTGGACAGAATTTGCCAGACTTTACCCTGACAAACTTGGAGTTTGTGGACTTTTGTATCGCTCTGCTCGAACATGTCATCGATCATGCTCCTTAATGGCCAACGAGGATTGGAACAAGGTGCGAGATATATAAGTTTCGCCTCTCGTTTCTGGCGGAAACGGCCGCGAGGCCGAGAGCTCGTCAAATTGCAATTAGACGGACGATTTAAAAGAGATTTCTCACTCGGATGATAATGATGTGCCGTGAACGCAAATCATTTTCGAATCGTCTCGTACTGCGTAAAAAGTGGATTTTTTTCGCGACGTGTTTAAGAGATTGCTTAATTAACTTGTTATCGATTAACGACGTAATACGTAATACGTAATTGCCGATCTCAAAGCACGTGCAAATTATACGTTACATATATTTACAAGTGATCTGTGAGATGTTTTTCCCAACGCGATTACGGAATCGACAAGTCACTCCACATTATTATTATTGCGAACTTGTTTGTATTTTTTTTCTCAACCGTTACTAACTCGCGGTTGGCAAAAACAAAATCTATTTATAACAATTTGCCGTACCTTAATATCATTTATTAAATGACTCTCTCTACTTACACGACACGTTTTACAATGTTAACTGAAATATTTCTGAAATTCCGGGACACCCTTTATATCTAGGTGGTGAAAGACACGTGTGGATGATTTACTGTAGCAAATACGAGCGCGAAGGTTCTTATTAAACGGGTGACTAGGGAGCGCGAAAAGTTTCTCTCCGGTCGTAATCTCGCGCCGCAACCGTTATTAATCGCTCTTTCGAGTCCGACTCCTTTATATCGGATCGTATTGCACCATGCGCAACGATGCGGGACGGTAAACTGTATCGCGCACTCGATTTTTTTATTAATGCGCGCCACGCAGAATCGATATTATCTCGGTACATTTATTAAGTATCTAAATATAATGATGTGTGGTCGTACACGCGTACGCCGCCATAAACGCCACGACTTTTTATTGTTAAACGGAGAATCTGGACACTGATTACCCACTGCGTAAAAACACGTGTAAAGCGTACAAATAATTTCCATTAATAATCCTTACTAGTGAATGATAGCATTGTGATTGGTCGCTAATTTATTGATCCGGCAAAACCGGGGAAAAAAACTTAATTGAAAAATATCTAATTTGTCTCTATTTGATACTTTCAAGATTGTCGAAGAAAACAGGTAGCGTCGAGACACGCGGAGGACAAATTAGTCGAATAAATCGAACGTTTCTACTACACAGCGCGTGTAGTAGTGAAAAAACATCTGTCTTGCGAAAGGCACTAACCCACTTTTGAAACCAAATCTTAAGTAGAAGCTAAATCTGATGATTTATTCCGCAATAAAATCGGCGAAAATTTATATCAGTCTAAAAAAAAAAAAAAAAAAAACTGATGATGATATTCACTTACTGAATAATAATTTTTTGACAATTAGTTTTTATGTGAGGATCTTTCCTCTCTTTCTCTCCTTCCACTCGTTATCAAAACGAGGGAAATCGAGCGAGATTTACATTTATATGATCGTTCGCATCGATGTTAAATGCGCGCGCAACAAAGCTCACATTAACACCTGCGCAACGCTCTGTCTCGCCGAAAATCGACACACATCACACTCCCATAAAAAAAACCACGTCATCTCTACAAAAAAAAAAAAAAAAAAAATCGAATAATAAAACCCGAGTCTAAGCACACCTTACGACTGTGTTGTCGGGAACAACTTTTCGCACATTTTATCCAGAAATGAAGATTCGCCGCGATAAAGAGCCGTGTACAATTATTTGCGAAGCGAAACCAGCCTCGAAGCTCAACAAGAGAGTGTGTCGAGTCGAATATCTGATAGGTGAAACTGCTATCAACGATTTTACATCGTTGAGTTTACTCGAACGATGCGCGCGCGACATCGGTAACCCACTTCGGATTATCTGAGAATCGGATTCGAGATATCCAAAAGCGCCGATGTATCCGAGAATCGCGAAACGCGAGGGAGGGGAAAGAGAGAGACGCGGGAAAGGTGTTGCTGGTAGGAGACAAAAAAGGCAAGACACACACCTTCGACGACGGTGCGAGATGTCGGAATGCACATAAACTCGAGGGTTTAACCACCGTGTTGCGTCGCGACGGGAGCACCGGCTCCGAGTTCTCTCGCCTCTTTCGTTTCTCTCGCGAGATATCACGCAACCCTTATTTTCGTCTCGCGAACGTGCACAAGCTCGCGAAACAGACGCTTGAGGCATCTGTGCCCGGTATATTGCCGGCCCGGTTCCCCCTCAGGGACCGAAGAGAGATCGACCGTACCCTCTTGCCGATGAATAAAAGACGAACCAGAACGTGACCGCGAAAATTACAAGCCGGTATATCAGAGACGCGCTGTCGCGCGCTTTTGCGTGTGTATAGCTGCGGTCGGCAAAACTGTGCCAAACCACTTAATTTACAACGAGAACGGGCTCGTCTCTCTTTAGCAAGCGGAGAATCTCGCGACAAGCAGATCTATATTCTATTAAATACGAGAATATTTAATTCAGCGTCGACATGTCAATCGTGTCGTTCACAAGAGAATTAACATAAATTTTATACGAGTGTCTTTTTAAAACGTACGTAAAAGTGTGAAAAAAATCTTTGTTATTAAATCAATAAAAAAAAATATTCCAAAGAGTTTCACAAAAGCGTCATGCTCGAGTAACGCAGTTGTTTCCTCGAGATCAGTTCAAGCGGAATTATTTTTCAAGAGTGCTCTATCGATCGTGTATCTCGCGCGTTCCGCACGAAAATCCGACCGATCCGAATCGAGTCTTTACGGCGAGTCGGGGAGGTCATACGCACAGGTCCGAATCAATGACACTGCGAAAAAAGCAATCGGTCCTCGATTCTTTCTTTCTTTCTTTTCCGGCAGCTGCTGAAGACGTAGAAGAAGAAGTCCTCGAGTTCCACGTAAAAACAAGTTCCATGTGTGTCCGGTTTGGCAACGCCCGATGGTCCATTCACCGTTAACCCCTGAGATAGGTTTGCGGGTTAGGGAGCTCGGAGATCACGTCGGAATCTACGAGACGACGGCGGCGGCGGCGGCAAGGGGAGCGCAGAGGGAGGGGAGGGGAAAACTTGTTATTCCCTAAAAACCGAAGTCCCTGGTCGGACACACGAGCGTACACGATGATACCTGCACGTATATATCCCGCTCTTCTCCGCTTCCCCGTTTCCCTCCCTCTATCTCTTCGCGTCTCCTCACCTGATATGGCTCCGGGTATATCGTTGTGCGTTCGGTTACCAAACTGGACATAAATTAATCCCGTCAAATGTCCTCATTCGTTACCCGGTCCTGCGGTCTTCCCCGGTCCGTTCTCTCTGGCACCGCTAAGCAAGGTTAATCTTAACTTATAGATATATGAGGCTCCATCTCTCTCTCTCTCTCTCTCTTTCTCTCTTTTTCTCTCATCTCTCTGTTGCGTAAGCTTGTATCCGACCGACTACCTGACGCCCGTTCATTTGCTCGTCTGCCGTAACCATCACTACATTAAACACCTTTCCGAAAATCTTGCGCAACCTGGATCTAGCCGAGTGACACGAGTTTCTAAAGTGCATAATCGCAGATAACCACAATAAATGACTTTGTCACACTTTACCCCAGTCGAGATAAGCTAATTAATTTCTAAGACGCGCAAGAAGTTGTCTCGCGCATGTGACAGCATTCGGTTGGATCGCGTATCTGTCGGATCTCGCTGTTCGTATAGTTCAAAATGTCATCGACTGTCCGACAAGGAAAAATTCCACCGAATACAATATTTACGGTTTTAACGAAATTATTTACATGATTGTAGTAGTCTTGTTCTTGTGCGCAGAGAATTCGAATGTAATTAACAGTAAATTTGTAGCAAATTTGGTAGAATTAATTAGACGGGAAAAAAATATCGACATTGAGAGATTTGAAACCGTGAGAGTGATGCAAGACGTAGCCGCAATATCCAAGGTACAACTGAAGCGGCCGAGCTACCGGTTTCACGGGAGTCACCTTATCGGGCGTTCGATCACCCGATCGGGCGCCCTGTCGATCGTTCGAACCGCATGCTCGTGAATGATCTCGTCTCCAGAAATGGTCGCTACAGAACATTTATAAAGAGAAAACCACGGTGGAAAGTGGTGCCAATGTTAATGGCAAAACCAGAAGACGAATTTCCGCAAATAGACATCGGCGAATAAGCGCCATTATTCTGGAAACAAACATGAGATAAGAAGCCCGCGAGTCGCCGCTTCTTACACGTCGACGGGTTGACCGCCAGCTGAGACCGCGCGCGTTGAGACAAAGTAAAGAAAAAAAAAACTTGAAGAGAGAGAAGCGAGTGCAAAACTCACCGTGCGCGAATGTGGCGGGAAAAATTACACAGCAATTCTCTAAAGCGAAACTTACTTTTGGAAGACGTAATTGTGGCATGACGATCTTGCGATAGAACGACACATTAACTACACCCTGAGCTATTGTTACGTTTCATTTTGGGCCACCCCGTTGGCATACGCCCTATCAAACATAAGTGGGGATCATCCCCGCTAGGAGTCCGTTTGAAGTTATCGCGCCGGCTATAAAACAATACTGTTCTCTTGCAGCGAGAGAGAAAGCATATTGCGGTTATTGTTGAATTAAACCGCGAGAAGAAGGGTGGAACACGGCGAACGAATGACCGTATCTTGATCATGTGATTCTCATCGCTTCATTGTTTCTATTAATCCATGAGAGAGATCAACATCAGCGATCGAGAATATTATCTTCTTTTTTATAAATGCGTAAAAAATATGATTTTAGAAAATTTTTCTAGATTTTCTAGATTTTTGTAACTCCCGCGTATATTTTTTTTTTTTTCTATCTGATAAATTGTGATTCCTTTTTGTTGAATTTTTTTCTCAAAATATATGCGGGATTAGATCCCAACGCGATCGGCCTTTAACGAATCCACACAACGATAGCCGTCACTTAAACCCCGCGCCACAAGAGAAGACGGAATTCCGTCTCGACATTTTCGTGTGTATTTTTCGTCGCGCGCGGTAAGGAAGGAGAGAAAAAAAAAAGAGCGGAATAAGGGAGTGAAATATCGAGTGCCTTCGGTACCTCTGGCACTTCCATCCCTTCGTGATCGCGCGGCGCCGGTGGATTCAACCTATTCCAGAATCTCCCCGAGGTTCTGGTACGACGGGGTGTCTCGCGATTTATGCAAAATGGTACGTAGCTCCCTCGGGAGCTCCTCAGCTCCGGTCCGACCCTCTATCTAACACGTGCGCAACCGTGGCGTATCGGGGGAGAGGAAGGGAGGGAGCTCCCCTCATTGCCACCCCCCGGTTTTCTTTTTCGTGGCTTGGAGGAAGGGGTCCTTCGTACCTTACGAACGCGTTCTCTATGTATTCCACGAGCGAACAAGCGAGCGAGCAAACGAACGAACGAACGAACGAACGAAAGAGCGGCCTGCCTTACCCGACCCAGATGTTTCGGAATTCTTTCATCCCTCGAAATTCCTGCAGCGAGTCAGATAACGCAGCGACGCAATGCTGCACGACTGTCTGGATTATCCGAATGATTGTGACTTGGCGTCTTACACAAATCTCAAAGCGCCATTCTCTGTTCTGTGTGCAAATCTCTCTTGCGCAAAACAGGTAAAGAAAAGCAATGTTTTCACATTTCTTGGAATTAGTAAACGTGTATTATCTTGTATACGTGTGCTGTCACAAGCGCGACAAAGACACTCATTTACACGACACATACACAAAAAAATAGATAAAAGAGAAGTAGCTAATGTAAATAATAAACTTCACATTGTTTCTCATTTCCAAATTATTTATAATCGGCGCTAATGTGTAACACGCGTCCGCAGCTTACATCTTCGTCGAAGGGTGTCGGAATAAATAGGCACTTACGCGTCGGATGATCGAGGGACCGTGAATCATTTAATTTAATTACCTCGCGGGGGTTAATAGAAGAGATAAAGGCGGCTGCATTTGTGCTGGATATTGTACATCGTGGCCGAGTGTCGCTCTACTAGGACCCTCCGAAAAATAAATCCTGCCGTTTTGACAAATGCGAAGAGCACTTCCTCGCGCATTTCCTCTCCCCACTCGTCGTTAAAAACTTTCAGCATTACCTAGCTCCGAATGAGACATCGGAGCGATGCAATGAAGATATGAGAACGGGACCCGCCCTAAAAAATGCTTGAACTCTTATTAAAACGAGAGTTTTTTGCGTGAGAAGTGGGTAGCATATCACTTTAAACAATAATCTTGAAAAATTATTGATATGAAAACTTTTATACATTTCTCTCTCTCTCTCTCTCTCTCTCTCTCTCTCATATATTACAATATATGAAAAAAAAAATATTTTAAATGAATTCATATAGACTCTTCGAGAATGAAAATATTCTAAAGCGTTATGATGTCAGCCAGGCCTGATCCCCTCGCTTCGGAAGTCAGCGGCGATTTAATTTCATAAACCGCAACTGTTGCCTCTATTTAGAGTTCGAAAGGGAGCGCGACTAATAGTTACAACCCCGGCGTCGGATTCTTAATCGAGTTCTTTCCCTCTGGCTCGAAATTGAAGTTAATGCGGTCGGCTTTTCGACAATGTCAAACGTGAATTGTCGTCCGCGCTGATCATAAGACACGCGTATTTCGCAGAGTGTCGTATTGTTTGAAATTGTTCGGAGAGCTACGAAAATAGTTCGATAGGAATCGTAGACGCGCTCCCTATTTGGCAAGCCGCTCCCTCTAACAGTACCAATCCCTAAACGGTTCTTGCGACACTCACCGCTTCGAGAGCCCGCGCCCGGATTAATTCAGACGTCATCTTTAATCCAAAACCTGGATCTTTCCGTCCGGACCGCGCTTACCGAGAACTAGTAGTTTCTCCTTCAATCATTTCGACGGACGGTCGCATTAACGACATATCCCGATGATACGTAGAAATGAAGAGAGAGGGGAATCAGTTTAAGGAGAAAGAGCGAAGGGGAAGACCGACGAGGAAGGAGACCGGGTTCGGTGCCGCGCGGATGTCTCCGGCATTGTATGCAGATGAAGAAGGCAGGGCGACAATGACTCGGGACGACGTCGGGGACCTGGGCCCGTTCGTCTTGAAACCGAAAGAAACCCATCCGCCAGGAAAGGGGGTGTCGCGGGAGACACGGGGGGAGGAGAGCTGCCTGCTTTGGCTCGTGCTTGGCATCAGCGTGTCCTCCTCCGGCACCTCCTCCCAGACACGCTTGTGTACTACGCATCCATACATTAACATGTCATCATCGTGTAGAAACCGAGCTGATCGAGAGGTGAATTCTGTCCGTTCTCTCCCCGCGCGCCGTGTCGCCGTTCGCGTCGGAGACTCCTCGCGAGATTCGAACGTACCCGTCGTCGTCATCAGACGCAAAGGACGTGACGCCCCCCTGTGAAGAGACTCGCCTCTCTCGAAAAGAGAGAGAGAGTTCTCTCTCTCTCTCTCTTTCTTTCTCTTTCTTTCTCCTCTCGCGCGCGGATACAGCCGGCCCTCTTCTTCGTGGGCGTTTCGTCACGGAAATTCGTCCCGGGCCGTTTTATAGACGGAATAATTACTTCGGGACTCTCTGCCCGCCTGTCTCGTCGACGTTGTCCTTTTTGCGGCGGCCGGTCGATTTGTCTGCGGCGAGCTCGTCGTCCTAAACCTCCGCACCGTTGTCGTCGCGCGATTCCGGGGTCCGAAATTACACGTCTCTCTCTCTCTCTCTCTCTCTCCGTTCGAGATAATTATTACACCTATCCGACTTCTGACTAAGAGTTCACGTCACAAACAGCGCGCGTTTCTATTTCTCGGTGGAGAAGTAGAAAAGTTCCAGCGACAGAAAAAACGATCAACAACGAGTTTTACCGTCGCGCGACGACGATGTAAAAATTTGCATCGCGCCGTGATTCGAATCCGCGTCTCCCTCGCTATCTTTCCACGAGCGATAAAAAAAAATAAAGAACACGCATGGCGAAACCAAAGAGCCGAGGAGTGTCGGTTTGAGCGGGGACGAAATCGAACGGACAGCGGAATCAAACCTTGGAAAATCGTTTACGAGAGAATTTCGGAATCGCGAAGGGACTTCGGGCCATTCGAGCCGGTCGATATGACTCTGGGGGTTGTTTGGCAGATACACGTACACACAGGTACATAGCCGGCGGCTCTCTCGTGCCAGCTCGCGTAGCGGAAAAGAGGTATATAGACGTGAACGTCGGTGGTGGTGGGTTGATAGTGGTGGTGCGGCGGCGGCGGCAGCGGCGGCGGTGGAGGTGGTGCAGGAAGGGCTGGATTGGTAAACCGGTCACGTAATGCACGGCGATGAATGGACCCGCCGAGTCGAGCCCAAAGCCGGGAATTGGCTACTGGGCATACCACCGACCACCTACCCCACTGCGTCAGCTTTAGCCACCCCACGGCAACGTAAAATTACAAAGAGGTGCTCAAACTTGAGCTATCTCGCGTTTCTGCCGTCACGCAAAAACAGAGAAAATGAAATTCTTGTGCGATGCGATGTTTCACACCGGAAAAAAGACCGACTTTCGATGTAATCGATCGGTACTGCGCTGTATGAAACGCGCGCGTAAACGCGGTAACAAAGATACGAAACAAAAGCAAGTACGAAGTCGCTTTTAAAATTATCCCAATTCTCAACCAATTTTTTTTTAGACGAATTAAGTTTTACAATGTCAGAGATTTTAATTATTTTACGCAATTAATTGTTATCGCACACGTAATATTTGCGGAGTTAATAGTCGATATCTGAAAGAAACATTAGTATTTTGGTTGTGCGACCTAAACTAAACCGGGCATTGTGCACGCCAGGAACACCTGCCTCACTGCGTCAGCTTTAGCCGTATCCCGTTAAATGCAGAATTATATAGTGGTGCTCAAACACCTCGCCGTGACAGTTTATGCATAATTGTATGTAATAAAGATAAACACCCGCTGCAAAATATACCGGCATGATCTCGATGCAAAAGAGTTTGTGTACCAAATAAAAATTCTCTCTAATTTTTCATATGGCACATACGAAAATCCATTGATCAAACGGCGTTTCTGATATGATCGCGTAAAGTCGGCTGTTTTGACATTAAAAGAATTATGTTAAAATTACATTTTAATATATCACATCAAAATTATCACGAACTGCGTCAGTTTTGGCTAGCTCGCTTGAAATCTTAAGAAAGAGATGCTCCAATTAAAAAAAAAAAACTCTCTTCTATTAGAACGAACGTTACGTAAGACGATCGCGTTATACATCATCACGCGAGACGATATTTTTCTCTACTCTCTAATCTACACAAAAAGCACTTTTACATTAAAAAAAAAAAAAAAACACAACACAAATTTAGAAAATAAACTTACATTTTTTAATAAAAATTGATTTTACTTACACAAATGACGAGGTTGACGAGTAGAGAGAGATCTTGAGAGATCCGCGGGACGACGTCACTCGCAATCAGGATACCATTTGCGGAATTCTCCCGAGTGTCTGGCTCCTCGTTGTCGCACCGGTAAGAGATCGTTCGTCCAGCTTGGACACGTCGGCTGGAACATATGCGCGTATCCCTGAGCGCATACGTACGTACGTACGCGTACGCCTGGACTCCGTCCCCTTATGCAATCTGAAGCAAGCCTCTGATCTGCCATAAAGTCATTTCATAACCCATCCCGAGGGTTAAGTACCCCACGAGTCCCAAATCCCGAGTTAAGCGCAAACCCACCGAGAGCTTCGAAGTTTCACGACACGATCTCTCTCTCTTTCCTACCTCCTTTCCTTCTCTTCCTCGGCTCTTATCTTTTGACAATTAAAGCTACGGGGATGATACTTACTGAAAAGTTGCTCGACGAGCGACTCGCGCGCGCTCGATTATTTCTACGTCTTGCGGCGAGCTTTAATAAGGCTCTCTCCTGAGTTTATCTTGAAGAGTATATCTTTTAAATATATTGTAATATAAAAAAAAATTTTTTAATTTTCTACTCTCTTTCTTTTTTTTGCGACAAAGTATGTAAGGAAAGATAAATTTTCCATGAAGCCGTACTCCGCTCTCAACGCAGATAACGATGCGTTAATTTTACGATTCGATGGACAACAGTTGAGATTCTTATCTGCTATTAATCTCGACGCGGACGTCCAACATTATTACACGAACCAGAAGCTAAATAAGAGCGTGAATAAATTATAAACTGCCTTGCGACGCAACGAGTTTCACCGACAGCTCAAGGCGAAGAAAAAACATCGTGACACTTGCGTCGGAATTAAAAAGTACAAGCTCGTTGTAAATCAAACGCCTTGTCAACGGGTGCGTGGCGAGTGCGCCTGGCCTTTTAAAGCATTGGCCCGGACGAGGAGCCGGGGATGGTGGTTGTGTGTCGGAGCGGAGGCGAAAACCCTTTCGTTAATTGCGCATCGCAGATGCCGGGTCGTTGCAGGCGCTCTTTACGAGCCACTCTTTCCCTCGGTGCACGGCGAATGACCGTGGAAAAAAAAGCTGAGCTTCTTTGTCCCGGGGTGAAGTTCGCGCCGTAAGCTCCGTAAAGTGCCTTTAAAAGCGATTACGACTTGTGCCTCGTAATCGTAGTACGATTTCGTTTACCGCGCGGAAAAAAAAAAGAGGAGGAATCAGACAAATTTTGTAGAACGCAAGTCCGTCGTCAAACTCCGAACGACTTTGAGGAAACTGTAATTAAAGCGTCGCTGCTCCACGCAACGCAGACTTCGACTCGGCGAATCGCATCAGCGCGAGTTAGTCGTGTCACGACTTCGATCGTTTTTTTTTTTTTTTTCATACTTTTTATTTTTGGACTTCGTTAATTCTTAACGATTCGGAGTTCGATCTCGGGGTTTTTCGAAGTAATTTGAGGAAAGGAGCGTGGTGTTGTCGAGAAAAAAACGAACGCGACAAAGATATACATAAAATAATGTATTTATTATAATACCCCACTTCGCTACAGCGATTAACATTGATTTAACACAACTTATACCGTAATTCTATGTAATTAATGTATTTCCACACTGACACGATGCCTGGCTGCGACTGGATTCTGGAACGATTGCTTGCAGGAGAACGAGGCGAGACAAATCTGTAAGCTAAAACACAAAGTAGTAGATGTTCTTACAGATCGAGTTCTTCGACAAACGCTCTCAATTATTTTCGTTCGGTACATAAATACGGGAATTGCGAATATTTCTGCGCATCTCTCGTCATGTCTTAACTTATTCCCGCCCCGCGTCGCAAATAAAAGCGTGTAGGGAGCGCGAGATCGGGCAGTTACGGAGGCCTTCGAGATGTCGTCTTCGGGGGGTCCATGAGAGAGAACCGAGAGATATCTGAAGCGAGATCTCTTCTTCGCGGAGGAGGCTGCTGGCGGCAAAGAGGAAAAAGAGCGAGAGAGAGAGAGAGAGAAGACGGAGAAACCCTGGAGAAACGTTATTAATTGGCTACACGATAAAACAGTGTTAGTCCCCATTCGCTGTCCTTCGACCCGGACCCCCCCTGGCTTCTTCTTAAGATATGGGGCCACGCGACTTCCTCGCGCACGTGTATGCCCGTGTACGTGCGTGCGTGCGTGCGTGCGTGCGCGTGTATCGCGAAGCTGGAGGTCCCCATGAGAATTACGAGGAAAAAGGAATCCCGAGGGCGCGCGCGCGACCGACAGACCAACCCGTTCCCGGCGAAATTCTTCGCGTCACGAGAAACACGAGATGTTCTATCGCTTTGTTTTATTTCTCTTGAAAAAAAATAAGAAATCAAAGCGCGCGTCAAATTGAGTTCACAAGGAAAACTTTTCAAGGTAATATTCCAAGATGTAAGTTAAATATAAACGATAAGTATGATTTCTTGTTAATTCTGTCTTGCGACATTTTTTTTTTTTTTTGTTTCTTTTTTGTTAATCTCAAGTAAAAACTCAAGTAATAATTTGTACGCGCTTGTCGCAGTCGAGAATAAAACAGCAAAAAATATCTTGCATTGGACAAGAACGCAAGATTATTGAAACAATCAGTAGTTTTTTTAATAACATATTGTTTAAAATTCATGCAACAACGCGTTCACATGATCGTTACGCACAAGATGATCGCGCGCGCGCGCGCGCGTTTGCCAATAGCCAGTGATATCGATAAATTAAAAAATATACCGCGACACGTATCAATTAGATTCCCGATTACAATATGTATGATACGACATTATGCGGTATGAATGACAGTCACTCTCGAAGTGTGAAAACAAATAGTCGCAATCTAGATGCGACATAATGTTAAACAACATTTTTACACCGCTTTGAAATAACGCGAAATAAAGAAAAAAACAGACGTTTCTTTTTTGTACAAACGGTGCAGTTGATGATGTTCGTTAGAAATAAACAAATATCAAGATCTAATTTTAATGCTAGATTTATATTTTCTGACGTCGAGTTGAATCCGTATTAAGAAATTAATTACCTCTTTCCGCGATAATTATTTTTACATTTTTCTTTTTCCCACCGTTACCGTACAACGCCGCAAATTTCATACCGACCGCGATCCATCATATCTTTCTTGGGAAGCGACACACGGATCTGTTAAAGAAGCGCATTATAAATACGTAAAGACAGGCTCTTATCGGGTGCTTAGATATATTTACATACCGCGTATCGCGTGCACACGTTCCGCGCGCCCGCCTCATCTATCAAAGCTATTCCTTTTATTAATGTGCCATTAATTAAGGGAGCGTATCTCTCGCGTGGAAAACGAGTGGCGCTAGACGCGCGAGAATACCGAGAGATGCGAGTAGCGATATGTACGGTCTATATAGTTCGATTTGAACGTGGAAAATGGAAGGATAGTGCGCGGAGGCACCAGGGGAATATCCAAGATCCGCCGTTCTCTTATCTGCTTGTATCTTTCCGCCCCTTATAGCCTCTTTCTCTATCTGTCGTCTCCATTGATTTTTTTTTCTCGTTTCCGTTTACAACGCTGCTCGCTCTTTCTCCGTCCCTTCTTCTCTCCCACTTCTTCCGTTCCTTTTGCCCGTCGTCCCGTCCTGTTCCCACCTTTTTTTTACATCGACAGTTCCCGTGCTTACACATATACACTCGATGACGATGGGATGCACGTAGCGCGTGTGTTTGGTACCCCTATCGCGTCTCTCCTTCTCTCTCTCTCTTCCCCCGTTTTTATTTTTCCAACTCTCTCCACGTCTTTCTTTCTCTCACCTTCTCGGTTTATTTTCGCATCTTCTATATCGGTGCGTGCATCCGTTGTTGTTGCCGTTGTTGTCCCTCCCGTGGATGAGGGAGTAAGCACGAGGGCTATAGGCCATAAGGGCTAACAAGGCGATTACTCATGCCTCCCATAAGAAGAAGTTACAAGCGGCTTCGAAGGTTTATTGCGGCAAATGGCGAAATTTGTACCTTGCTAACGATTGGTCGTGTTTTTTTGCTCCTGTCACTCCTTCTTCTCTCTCACTCTTTTTTGGACTTATTTTTTATGTTATCGTGCGCATTTGCCTGTGCATCACCGATACGCGCGACTCTCTCGCGATTTACCGCTCGATGCATATAATTACACGTTCGAACATCGATATGTATCCCGAAAACGAGTGACACCGCGAGTGGCGGCTTGTCGATCGGCGGAAATCAAACTGTATTTCATCGTTATCGGTCTCTCGTTAAAACTCTCTTTGTAAACAATCGAATATTTGCAAAATGTGTATCGATCAAACGTCTCACAACGTTATCCAAACTAATAATTTTTCAAGCCTTAAAACTTGTGTAAATCTATCATTTCAAATAGGAAAAATATGTACGTATTGAAATAATGTTATATAATGTAAGTGTTAATTATATATAAAAATAGAAATTTCTCTCTATTTTCCAAACGACAAGTTAAAAACTTAACCGAGAACAATTACGTTCATAGTGATTAATAGATGTCTCACCTCAAATCCAACGATATTTGGGCCCGTCCGAGAGTCCTGACTGCGCGCGATCGACGAACGACTCGTCCCGGACGTCCCGAAAGTCCTGACGATCCGTGACGATTGGATGCGAGGGCCCCGACTGAGTCCGGCAAAGTCTGGCGGCGACGGGGGCCGAGCTGGTGGGCCTATCGTCGAGTTCGGTGGGTCCGAAAATGGGTCCGCGGGACGATCGGCAATCCGAGGGCAGGAAACTGCAATTTCGCAAAGTAGGGCCTTAGGTTGGGATCCGTCTTTATTCCGAGGTCAAATTCGCGGCCCACTTGTGTCAAGAATGGAAAGAGGGGCCTCTCTCTCTCTCTCTCTTTCTCTCCTCCTCTTGTTTCCCTCCCCTATACTCTCTGAGACCCCGTCGGTCGGCCTACGGCAGCTCGAGCTCCGGCAAGCTCTAATTAGATTTTAAGTGAGAAATTGAGCCTGCCGGCAATTTTAAGGAAGCCGAACACACCGCCCTGATTAATATCATTATGCTTGTTCGCTTGTTACACCGTGTAGGGCCCACGAGATGGAATCCGCGGATATACAGGCGATTCCAAAACTCCTTCGTAATTTACGTGTAGCACACTGTTAGACAAAATTGACTCGAAATTGTCTTCTCAAAAAATAGTCATTAATATCATTACAAAAATAATCTCTTAAAACACTTTTGTTTTTTAAATTTATTTTTGCGCGCAGTTATTTATTTTGTGCGTAACATTTTTTATTCGACCTATTGACTATACAGCAAAAATACGTGTAATCGATAATAAGATTACATGAAAAAAAAAAAAACTAGTGTGCGATAGAATTAACATAAATTAATAAATATGATTCTTGAAGCGTGGTATATAAAAATACGAAGCGGTTTTTGCGCGATCGTCGAGATAAATCCTTGATGCTCGAAGGACGAAAGGCGGAAGAGAAGCAACGCCGAGAAAAGCACTCGCCGAATAACGAACCACGGGAAGAAAGAAATAAAGATATATGTCATTACAAACGCTCATTTTTTGAAAATTGCGATTGCGCGCGATGTTGCGCGCAAAAAGAACACCTGGCCATTATCATTGTTAAATGGATGCATCATTGCCGTGCCGAACGGTATTTTTTTTCTTATTTGTCGAGAGAGATCTTTTGGTTTTTTTCTCTGCCCGCGAGCGACGCTAATTTTTTGTGTTTTAAGAAAACGAGGTCCGCGTTGTTTCGCGATCGCCTCTCGTCGCGTGTTCTTCGAACACGCAAACCGATATTGCGTATCGGTCACGAAAAATGTTTTTTTCACATGCAATAAGTGTCTTAAAAATTGCAGACTTTAAACGGCCGCACGTGTGCGTACGATAAACAGAACCGAATACTTGCGTGTTGTGTGTCAAAGTAGAAATTTATTGAGATTTATATTATTTTATGCGATAATAGGAAAAGTTTTTAGAGATGTGACATCTTTTGTGTTTCGAGACAAGAATATTTGTTCCGTTTTTTTCTCTCTTTCTCGTCTCTTCGCGGAAGTTGCGAATGCAAACGAATTTAGGAGCAACGATCTCTCACCGAAACAAACACGTACAAACGCAATGTTAAATATGCGTAACGGATGTTATTGCTACACGTTTGCTTAATGACCGACTCTCTCGCTGTTACCTATTTATTTATACATATGTGTGTGTACCATAACAGATTATATATATTATCTAACCGTTTAAGAGGCGCTCATATACATATAATCATTAGGATTATATTAATTATATTATTATCAAGTATAATCGCACGCGGACGATGAATTAGAGAAGGTTGGCCTGAGAGAATCGTCGTTGTTTTTGTAATGAAACAGTGAGTCCGTATTATTAGCGCGATTCAGCGGTTGAATATTTTTACATAAATCTTCATCTTCAACGTAATCGACGTGTGCGGTTGCGCGGACGACCCTGTTACTTATTGTCGACTACCGATGACGCTGTCGGGTTAGTGCAGGACGATCGAAATCATTAGTCTTGGCAAAGTGCCGTCATTAGCGCAACATTAAACGGTTTATTAAGGCGTGCGCGCGGAAAAATGTGAGCCTCGCGGGTCGAATAAATTAGACGAAGAATAAGAAAAGAAATCACGGCGATTCGCTTATTAATCATCATAACTGGCCTGCTGCCTCCGCGCGTTGTTTTATATTGATTTCTGATTCAGTGCCGCGTTGTTTACATATTTTGATAGTCAATCGCCGCGAGTTTAACGACACCGAAGCGCCGTGGCCGGCACGTCGTTCGCGACTGGTGTTGCATAAATGGATGAATATGTCTGATTTGTGTTACCTTCCGCTAATTACACCTTGTAGCTCAAAAGACCTCGTTAATTACGTAATTTTATAGCACGATAATTTTATTAGAGTGATACTCCAACACATAAATTAGAAAGAACTTGTGACTTTTGAATCTCTAATTCGAACGCAATTCGTATATTAAGCGGCGAAAATAGAGTCAAGTCAAAGTCGATTTTTTAGAACAAAGAATAAATTACATAAATGCTATTGCGGAAGCATCGTGCGTGCGCTTGCGTGGTTCATTTTGTATAAAGAGAAGCATAATGTATGGTAACGCGCTCGAGTGGACTTTACCCTTCGAAACCAACGTGCACACGGCGATCATCGCGCTATTCGTCAGCTGCGCTCTTTTACCACCGGCGTGACGTACCGTGGCTAATGGGCACCTTTAAAGCGTCCGACGATAATCCCGAAACGTTCCACTCCACGACCACTCCCTTTCATGTAGCACAAATTTTCCGAAATCTCGTACAAGCGTCACGCGTGTCACCTGACGTGACGCGCGGCGAACGCGCAAGCGCAAAAAAATGTGTTTTAGCATGCAGGTAGCATAATTCCCAATGACTTTAGTAAGGTTTGACCTCACAGCCCGATTCTCTCAATAGGAACGTGCGCCAAGTTTTTTTTTTTTTTCCAGTCACTGAATAATTCTCGAAACTGTCAACAAGATCATGTTTGTTCACGGTATGTGTTTCTCTTCGTTTTTGTGTGATTATGTAAACTAGTTTTTTCATACAATTAGTTTGTAACATTTTTCGAACCCGTAGGCCTATTTTTTCAAAGCTGTAGATCTAAATTTGATTAACTCCGTCGAGTTGCGTACTTCTCGAACATCAATCTGAAATTACTTGTTTTTTGTCCTACAATTTTTTTTTGTCCATAGCTTTCTCAGTTAACGAGATCTCGTGCGGATTACGAGGTGAAAGAAATTGGTAACGCATCGGATAACGAGCTGGATATTATAATGCTTCTTATTTAATACGAATATAAACTAGAGCAGTTATAAAATATTACACTTATGAAGGATTTATTATGCAAGAATAATTATACAACTTAACACGTTCAATGGCGCATAAATTTTGCGTGACTTTTTGCGATCGCGCGCGAAAGGAAAAATTAAAGCGCACATAATTTTTCTTACGTTATTGCCGATATCATCGCTAATTCATGTGTGCCATTAAATATTAATTAATCCAATATATCGTCGATTGAGATTTACGAGAGGGAAGCCAGTTAGAAGTTTTTGAATTTAATTGCCGCCGCCGCCGCCGTGTTGACTGACAAATAAATGATAGAGGCAGATATAAACGCAATGTATCAAGTAAGTTGGTTTCTCGAACGCGACTTAAAAAAATGAGCCAGGAGGTTCCCACTTAAGCGACTTAATTAATGACCGAATCCATCATCGGGACGTACTCACAATGGAGACTGAAGATCTCCAGTCACCCTGCGAGCGAAGCCTGCGAGCGCAACCCTTTTTCTCTTTTCACGCGTATCGCCGTGTAGACAAAACCGCGACGCGACCGGTCGGTCAGTCCACCTTTCCAGAACGAAGGTCTCCTCTTCACCTAACGGTCGCTCAGGACCGTTTCAGGAGGCTGAACTCGATTCCTAAACTGGATTTTGACAACGCCTCGAAAAAAAAAAAAAACATCTCGAAACGAGGATAAAGACTGTCATCAGAAATATTCGCCTTCTTCCTGTGGGAAAAGTCGAAGCGAATCATTGAGCGAATCACAGTTGGAGATCTAACTGGATCCGTCTTAATTGACTTACAACGGCATGAAAGACATCAACATTCCAAAGGCGACTCTTCACCAAAATTCTAATCAAGCTCGTGTCTTCAGCGAATTCGAGACACAGAATTCGAGAAATCGAAAATTAGCAGTATTTTCTTGTCGGCGTCACAAGATCGTTGACTTCATCCGTCGTCGGTATCAAGTCATCAGAGTCGTCGGCAGCGCGTGCACGCCGCCCTCACCCGATGATAAATGATACGTTGAAATCTAGCTGGTAGCACGGCTGAAACCACGCCGGCCGATGCAGCGTGAAACCTCCTTCCCTTCGGCGGAACGAGGGCGCGCGAGATGGGAGGGAGAGGAAAAAAAGAATGTTAAAAGAGAAGAAGAGAGTCTGAGAGTGAAGAGCGACGAGAGAAGCCTGTCCCGATGCTCTCCGGCGTGGAGTGACCAGTAAGCAACGGCGCGCCAACCGGTGGTGAGAGAATCCCAGAGAGCCTTGCAGAGTCCCGAGAAGAAGGCTAGAACTCCTAGGGAATCCAAGCAAAACCGGTCCAGTCGGATCCGGAGCACCCGCTGCTCAGTCCAACCTCGGTCTCGACTATCCTCTACCTGATCTTCGTCCTTCCTTCGTCCCTCTTCTCGTCTGTCTTTTCCCTGTCCGAGCCACTTCGCTCTCTCAGGCCGCATCTTTTCTGCGCTTCTCTTTGGAAGCAGGCAACACGGACGGAGAGAGGGACTCTCGAATACGCGCCTGTCCACTTTCCTTGTCGAAAATCGATAATTCGCGCAATTATTCGCACGGCGCGTCAAAGAGAACTCGCCGCAGCCACCAACCTCCCGAGCTATCCTCTCTCGAGGTTGCAAGGAACGAGGCGGATTTCTCATTGTTGCATTGTAAACGTGCAAGCGCCGTACTCTCTTACGTAACGGAAAACCGAGTTCGTCGAAAGAGAAAGAGAGAGAGAGAGAGAGAGAGAGAAATGTAAAGTCCACGAGGAACGTTTCAAAATACCAACGGTATGACGGATGCGACTCTATAACTATAACTCGCGCTAACTCTTCCTTTCACTCTGCGCGTCTCGCTGGCGCGACATATTTTTCACGCGCTCAAAATTGTGTCTTCGCTGAGATATGTACTCTTTCTTCGGACACGTGACAAATTCGACAGCGCGCTTCATAAATTTTTTCGGATGACTCAAGAGTGATCTTTCCGTCGCGCAAATATATGAACTTAAATCTTTTTAGGTTTCTCGTTTGTGCATTATTTATTGTCTTCGGTTTTTTTTTCTTATGCGAGTAAATCACAAGAATAGTTAAAAAAAAAAAAAAAAACGTGTTCTTGACCAAATTTACATTCTCTGACTTAAAAGAGATGCACTTTCGACCCTATCAATTCGGTAGTGTGTCACGACGACAAAATAATTTGTAATCGACCGACTGATCGACAAAGAAGATCGACAAAAGCGACGGCATGATGGCGGTAACAACGTCGCGAGATATTATCTCGATATTGAGGAAAAAAAAAGTCGAGCGTCGCGGACGTCGATGACGTGATTAGGCTGGCACGCCGTTGTTGTTAGCTCACGCCCGTGACGAATCGCCCCGTGAGCTATGCGGAGGACGACAGCTCGCGCCGCGTGTCTCTCTTTTTCTCTTTCTCTCTCATTGCCGAAGACTCTTCCGAGACTATAGGAGGAGACGACAAAAGGAGCCACCGATCGGTATAAAAGGCCGGGCTCTGCGACCCATCGAGGGCGTCGTCGCGATCGATGGGTCCTACGATCGATCCGTCATCATTAGATTTCAGAGCGGAAAAGCCCCACGAACAGCAGCAGCTTTCCGCGCCAGGAGCGACAATTCGTATCGTATTAGCAGTTTTCTCTGCTGTTTTGTGCATTCAAGAATATTCCGCGCGGACTCTTGTGACGACTTCATATACGCGCACAGGTTTAAAGATAGCAACAGATATCGTGCGAACACACAATGCGGAATATCGCGGCGAACCACGCGCAATTCCAAAGCCCGACGAACGTGCGTAGGAAGTCGACGATTCTCGCGCTCAATACATTCCCGAGTACTACGATATTAACTCAAGTTCGCGTAAATTAGAAGCAAACGAAGATAGAGAGAGAGAGAGAGAGAGAGAGAGAAAGAGAGAGAGAGAGAGACGAGAAAAACGTAGTTGCGGGATTCTGTATTCTCTCTCGGGGGTCTTCTTCGCCGTCGGGAACGACAAGGCCGGATTTTCTCATAGAAAACCGAGCGGAAGATGATCGTTCGAATGGCGCGTGGAAAAAAATTGGAATAACTTAACGAAGGGTGTGTATAAAGACATCGGCGAGTGACGATAAAGCGCGAAACGAATCGACGAGCCGCGACGAGTTGTTAAGTTCGCGAGCTTATCCACGCGCTAGAACGCTACATCTGATTTTTCTCAATCTCTAATCGGACGATCGGGCCGTGTCTCGCCCTCGCGTTTGGAAACTCTATACCGGGATTGTTCTCGCGCAAGAATGGCGAATATCTTGCGCGCGCACGCGCGCGCGAGAGCTGTTTCGCAATAAAACGGAAGACAAGGGCGCAGTAAACTCTCTCTGATCCCCGTTGAAACGGTTATTACACGTACGGTTTACAATAACGATCTCTCTCCAACAGATATATATGGCGCGATGGTTATCGCTCGTCGTTGTAATGGTGAATAAACGTGTGTAACATGCGACCTCAGTTATTAACGCGATTTCCGATTGTTATCACATTGTTTCTGATCGTACGAATCCTCCTCTCGCCGACCTCCGACGACTATTTCTTCGTGTAAATAATATATAATAAAAATTTACTGAAATAATAAATGTACGAAAATCAATATTGTTTGTTTTTAAATATATTTGTAAATTTTCACCTCAAAACGAACAGGTGAGAACTCGGCATTCCACCTGTCTCGTAAACAGAAATTTATGTTTTTCTGCAAACTCAGGGGGTATTTTCGTAATTTGACGAAAACCCTAAAAATCACGTACGTTCATGGAAACAAACCTTTTGTAGGTGCTATGTCGTGCTACGCAAAGAAAAGAAGAGCGGAACAGCGGGAGCCGCGGGAGAAAGAAGGGAGACTCTAACGTTTCTCTGACGTTCTCTTCACAAGAGACAATTCGTCAGATCCCGTCTTCTTGACGGCAAATTCTCGTAGCGAAGCATCCGAAAAAGGATCGTGCCAAACGGACATGCTTGCAGGATTAGACGAGTTTCTCTTCCGTCTTCGTCTTCGGGTTCTCTCACCTTTCCGCCGAGCATTGGCTTGGCTTGTTTCGACCGCGGGTTGCGCTCTCTTTCTTCTTTGACTCCACCACGACTACGATCGTACGATCGTACATTCGTACACGATCGGCACGTACGCCATTTTCAGAATGAAGACTTCGCTTGTGTTGCGAGAGATACCTCTTGCACCTTAAGGGTTGTTCTCTTCTTCTTTTTCTCAACGTAAAACGTAATGAATAAAGACCTGAGGTTTGAAGTCGCTCTCTTTGAATCTTCTGAAGTTTTGTTCTCATTCGTCTGCTCGAGGAGGTTCTCCGAGAGACGGAAAAAGAGAGAAAAAAATTGTTTGAAAAGTTTCTTTGGACAAATATTTTAAAAAAAGATTTGAGAAAAATTCCTCTATTTCTGTATTGTGCGTAACATCCATTTGAATCGTTTTTGACGAGAACAACTGTTTACAAGTCAAATTAGATTCCCGGCATCTTAACGAGGCCATAATAAAAGTGGCAAAGGGTGCACGAACAGCGATCATCGATGCTGACGAGTACAGCTACTGACACGGTAATTACCGCTATTATGTCCTACCGAATGTCGTATTTAACGAGTAAACGCCGTTCGTTTGCCAATCGCACAAGAAGAAGCCTCACAATCGATCGTTTTCGCCTATTATCGTTGTCTGCACAGAGCTGTTTTTTTTTTTTTTTTTTATTTATTGCTATTACATTTCCCGCGGAAACTCTTGCAAATGGCCGCTCGTATCGGCGACTCGTTACGGTTATTGTTACGGTTACGTTAGTCGAATCATATTAAAATCAATATTCAAGAGTCGCGCGATTTATATCTACGGCCACGCTGTGTGCGCTTTTAATTCGGTAAAGGTTACAATTGCCAAGACAATTGTTTGCACGCAACAAAACAATCTGTATGTAGAAAATTAACGTGTGTTTTATATTTCTTCACTTATATTATATTGGATAAACATAACTTTCAAAAGGATTGTTTCTCAAACAATCCTCCTTCGAATTTAGACGAGACGATGAAGTTTGCCCAAAGCAGATAGAATTATGTCTAACGGGCTATTTCGTCGACAAAAGCAATATGATTAGCCAACGTCTTCTTTATTTTCCTTCTTATAAAGAACTATCCCCGATTCTGTAATGCACCAAATACGTTTACCTGCCAGCCATGTAATCCTGTAAGCGCGCCCCCTTAGTACGCTCCGCCGGTTCCATTGACGTTCGACTCTTAACTTCTACGGATTATAAACTGTTTCTTATTTGGCATTAGAGTATTTCGCTTGTGCGCTACTTTTCTCTGGCGCGCGAGAGAAAACTCGTGGATGGACCCCTTGCTGTGCGAGCGAGAGACCGACGGTTTTTGTTCCACAAATCCGATGAAACGCCAGTTGTGTCTACACGAAGACGTCGTTCGTCGAGGAAGACACTTCTCCCGTGTGTTCTTCTCGGCAATTAAAATGTACGTTCGAATATCTTAGACAAAATACCACGAGATAAAAGAGTGAGCGACAAAATTTTTAATTTTTTTAATTTTGTTTCCTTTGAAATTATATCAAATTTTTTAATCTCACCTCCCGGTAAATTTCGGAGAACTTAATTCTCTTAAAGATTACACACATTTCATGTTTGCTATTGCTTTGCAATGACTACATGTCTCACAAAGCGTGAGCTATATTCGCGATATCGCGTTCGAGCAACATTTTACTAGACGGCCGCGTACAGAGAGAGAAAGAGAGACGCACACGTGGAAACGTCATGAATATATAGCCGTAAGAATTTTTTGGCAATAAATATTCTTCGGTACGACGCTTTATATCGCGATGTGTACCGAACGAATAAAACAAAAACAAAAATAACGCGAGCGCGTATACGTTTTTTGCGTTGGACCCGGGTCCGATGTGCACCGGGATAAAGCTGGATCCATAATTCCTCTTTCTCTTTTCCCTCTTGCGCGCACCATCCGTAATTAATGAACACCGTATAGAATAGGGAGAGTTATTGCGCGCTTACGGGCGCGCGGGAGCTTCTTCTTCTTTTATGGAAAGACCGAGATTGAAATCGTGCCCATGGATACACACGAGCAAATTTATGCTCGTTCTCGTAATACGGGGAAAAAAAAAAAAAAAGAAATGAATCATCGAAGCCGCGTGATCGGCTACCGCGATAATTGAACGGCGTGTTATTTACCGACACCGAAATTCGCGGCTGTCGCGAAATTATATGGTAGACGTGGTGCGCGCGATTCGAATAACCGCACACATTTGCAGCCACGTATGCACACAAACTCATTTTGTCAGAGAGAGTGTATACGATATTATAATTATACACCTAATACGATACCCCCATATGCGTGTGTGTATTTGCTTTGCAAAACAGTAATAATTAGTTTAAAACTCGATTTATACAGTTTTAATCGTTTTTGTTACGAGAAAAAATATAAATATAAATATATATTTCTTATCTTTGCCTAATAACATATTATTTAAGAGCATTTAAACATTTTGCAGTCAGCAATATATTGAATTTTTATTAGAAAAAGTTTTTTTTAGACGTATATGCTGATCTCTAAAAGTATATACTAATTAATTAAACGTATGTGTACTAATTGATCGACGTTTCATATAAAAATCTTTATCGAAGAATATTTTGCCGAGGAATTTTATCTCGTACAAAGAATGAGATTTTTGCAACGTATGCATAACGTGACCTATAATTACATATCGACGAAGAGCAACAGACTTCGAAATCGAGCAACCTAGATAGCTTTCCGGCGGAACACGTTATAGGCGTGCGCGGACAGCTGCGTCGCGGACCCCCATAAACGACCAGAGCCCCGCAACGTGCTCGGATAAAACTACGTGGCGACGTGCGCCATCGACGAGAGAAGCGCGCAGAAATGCGCGCGTACAAAAACTATGGATCGCGCACAATGGCCACATTGTGACGGGGTGTATCCACAAAAGGCGTCGATCGGAGCGAGCACAACCAGCTTGGTGCCAAAAATCGGATCCGGAAATCGGGCGAAACGTGCTCCATCATTTCACGGGGCGGTGTAGTAAGGTAACACCCGGTAGCCGTGCGCTCGATGACACACGCACACACATCGGTCCTCCTCACATCTCAACAGTTACAGTTTACGTAACACCGATACGTATCTTTTTCGCCGTCTCGTAAGAAAATGTGGTGGGAGAAAAAAGTTCGACCGGTTTTTCATTTTTTAACTCGCATATCGCGTAATCAAAACTAGATATAATCGTTCGTTTCGTATCGCGTAACAGCGGTACGAAAGAAAGCGCAGCCAAGGTAGAGGAGAAAAAAGGGTGATTAATGATAAAATAATGAGGAGCGCGTAAAAAAATGCAACAAGGTAATTGCGGTGGTGGGTATAATCTCGGACTCTTTCTAAAAATTATAGAGGTTAACGGTGGGAATATTAAGCGTTATCGTGGACGTGAATTAATCTCTATTTAATCACGCGTCCCGCGTTGTAGTCATACGTGGAACGGCGGGTACAGCACACGACGACACGCGCGGGCTCGCGTCGACGCAACGTACGAGGAGAAAAATAATTTGCGGAAATAAGCGGTACATGGGTGAAACACGTTGGCGCCTAATCAGGAAAATCTCGCACATGTGTAGAAGGAAATGTCTCGCTTATACCGCTCTCGCAATTATATTTCACGGAATACTCGAAGATAACACGTGCGGCTTGATATCGCAACGATACGATGAAATCACTTCGTCGTCGTGTTCAGACCTTCACGATTTTATCTGGAAAACTTTGCACATAAACTTCTCGTAAAACTATACTTACATTCTTACACAGGTTCACGTCAATTGTTTCACTTACATTTCAAGTATTGCGCATATTAGCTGCGTATGTTGGTTGGTAATAATTAAAAAAAAAAAAAAAAAAAGAGAAACATTTATTTTCATCGATAAAACGACATTTTGCGTGTTCGCGACAGAGTCAAATTAATTATGCGCGCGGCGTTGTAAAATAAAATCAACAAATCATTAATTTTTACGCAACACAAATGATGAAACAGCGGCGAGAAGCAGCCTCGATATCATAAATCGCGAAGCAACGATCGGAAAATCACCGGCGCGCGAAACTACCGCGCCGAGACCGCAGTCGATTAATCTAAGAACGCGCGATTCCTCCGCTTGCAACTTTATCGCCGGTGTTGTGACTCACGACGATCTTCGTCGCACGCTATTGCACGAGTCACGAATCCGCGATGAGAGAGTTTCTGACTGGACGATCCTTGGTCACGGAAGATCTCGACTGAGAAACCGCAGAGAGATGCAGAAAGGCAACCGGGAGCTTGTAATACGCGCCGCGCATTGCACGAGAGTGCGCTGATTGTCGATCGGTAAGGGTTACAACTTTATTTCGGTCAGGAAAGAATTTTTTTTTCTCTCTGAGACATAAATTTGCAGGTAAAGATTTAACAGGTTTTTTTAAAAAGAAATAAAAACTATAAGAAAGAAAAAACCAAAGAACCTACGGTCCAGGTTAGAGATGGACGTTCAAAAGTGACACAAAACGCAGTGTATTCCCGGGATCAAAACTTATTGTTCATCATCTTCAGCACTGTTTACAAAGTAAATAATAATATAATATATAAAATTATGAAATATAAAGAGTAAATAAAAATGTGAAAAATATATCCGTTAGGTAAAGAAAGACATGAAAAATAAAAATTAAGAAAACAACTTAGCAACTTTACTTAAAATTTCAACACAAGGTTAAACAAAATTGTGAGAGAATTTAAAAGCGTCAAAAATTGCAAAAACCGAATTTTCACTATTCAATAGAACAATTACTTTCGACAATGAAATCGTGTAGAGTGCGCGCACTTAGAAACATTGTCGATGGCGCCGTGGATCGACACGAGGCCCATTCTGCCTCCCCCTATTTATATCGCAAACAAAGGTGACAAAGAGCCGATACGCAGCAGCACGCGGGGATGCTCTCCCTTTCTTTTTGTATTTTGCTGGTCGAGAGAGAGAGAAAGAGAGAGAAGAAGAGAGTTTCTCACCTACTGTACTGTTACCATCGCTAATGCCATCGGACAACAATGCCGCCGCGTCCACGTTGCACGCGTCCGACCGCTAATTCCTCACGTTTTCTCTCACCCCTCCTGCCCCCCGATGCATCGTGCCTCTCTCCTCGGTCCTATACCTTCACCCTCGAACGAGATCTGACTGTACCGCCGTCCGGACACGGAATTGAATTTCAGGGAGAACTGATGTGAGTTTTTGCCGTCTCCATCTGCCCGGCACGCTTCCGCGTCTCGCGTTTCGCTCGTAAAAAAATGCCAAGGAAAAACATCTTTAATTCCCATTTAGTTACATCTTTAGTATTACATAGCGCGTATGCACTGTAATTTGCGAGGTTAAAAAGTGAGTTAAAAAAAAAAAAAAAACATCCCTTTAGAGATATAATTTATTATATAATATTTTATCATTGTCGTGCGAGAAATATTGTCGATGAGAAATGAAGTGTGTGAAGGCAGCGAAAAGCAAGTCGCATTCAAGAAAGTGCGGATATGTCCACGGAAGGCCGGTGTGCGGCTCGCTATCGATACGATGGAAATGCAAATTCTACGGCAAATCCTCTTGAGGATGGGTGCGAGAGAGCGAGAAAGGAAGAGGCTGAGGCAAGTGTAAGAAATTGAGTTCCAGCGTGCGGAACTCTGAGCACTCCGGTACTAGGTACATGGTTTCTTTGCAACGCAAGGTCGAGACCGTTTTTCGTTATGTATACACACGGAGATACATAAAATATGATAAGTTTTGCAAATATAAAACACGGCGCGCACACACACACACACACACACAACACGTTACGATATGCAGTAACAAGATTTTATTATAAAAACAATTCATAAATCATTCATGTAATTATTATTAATCACCTTGTGTGTTTTCTAATATAAATACGGCATTACCGTATTTAAAACAAAAACACGGCGCGAATCCGCGCTTAGCGATAATCGCGCTCGGTTCGATAATTGCTCGTAAATAGGGAACGAGGAATGAAAAGATCGGGAGAGAGGAAAAAAAACAACCGAGAAGTAGAACGTGTCCTTTTCTCCGCAGGTAAATATTTCGTCGCTATCGCGGTTTAGACGATTTAATGGACGGCCATTAAATTTGTCAGCAGGTTCCGCGCACGGAATTCGTGCTCGATCCCCCTCGGGGGTCGGTGCGAACCTCTCCCTCTCTTCTCTCCCCCCGCGGCCGACAGACGCGGCGGGCCCGTTTATCGCGCCACCCGGTACATTCGGTAGCCGGGTACGCCGATAGTGTACCTGCATCCGAGTGCGCTCGGAGGCCCTCTCTATCTCTATCTCTCCCCCGTTGGAAATTTGCATGGCATTTACATCCGATTGCGGCGCAACGCAGGCTGAAAGCGGCGAGCACGGTCGTGGTCGTCGTGGTGGGACCGGGGATGGAAAAAGGAACGGCGAAAAGGGGGGACAAAGCACAAGGGGACAACCGGGGGTTGACCGAGCCGCCGCCCTCTCCTCCTCTTCTTGCTTTTCTCTTTCGCCACACGGTGGAGAGTCACAGACGCGTATGCGATGCACTTACGTCGAAATTAGACGTTATTTTGCCACTTAACTCCGACGCGTGCACTCCGGCTACGTTTCAGCGACTCTTCTTTCGCGTCCCGGCCGAATGCTGTTTACGAGACGGTCGAGGGGAGCTCGTGTCTCGTCGTTTGATCGGGAAAGAAGAATTCGTTTGCTCAGTAAACGATCCCAAATACTCTTTATCCGATAGATACTTTCGCGCGTCGTTGCACAGTGACACACATACACACACAACAGACAATGAATCTTAGTTTGAAGAAGCATTTATATATATAGAGACAATTAAAACACTTACATATATGGATCTCGCGGAGAGCAATTTTTATCTACATAATTCTATAAAAATTCAAATGTAAAATTCATCGACAAAGCGAGCATCTACTTGGTAGCACGTGGCAAAAAGTATATAAATATGTATTGTATTTATTATTCATAAGAAGAGATATTTATACCGGATAAAAAAAGAAAGATTATACTTCATCATTTGCAGAAGAACGTAGACTTGTGGGCGAAACTGACAGGTGTTGACAGGTGGTTTGTAACATTCTGTCATACCGAGATCTTTAAAGCAATGATATCTATTAAACGTGCACACGTGTCCGCAACGCACACTTCGCAACTGCTTTTCTCGCGTGTAATTTACGAAGTTGCACAAGTTGAAATTCTCAGACGCGCTCCGCGAGTATAATAAAAAACTGCTACTTAATTCTTCAGAATGTTGCGTTATTACATGTTACGTCATAACGTTCATTCATTCCGGATTGAATATATGTTTGCATTAAAATTTATTCCAACTTCATCTGTGTATGTTCGAACACCGCTGATTTAGTTTTCGATGAGATTCAAATTTTCAGAATATCTCAAAGCGAAAAATAATAACAAAATAGAAGTCGGCTTTAAAATTTAAAAAATCAATAAAATTATTTGTTTATTTACTTATGGATTGTTGCAGTTTTGAGAAAGAAGAAAATTACATCGAGACACACATTTCAAGTAAGATATGATCCAATGCAACACAGTATGTGCATACAAGAGCACTCTTCGGGACATCCGAATGAGCGCTCAAGGTAACATCGCGGGGTCAGGGTCATAGGTGCAGTTACGTCGGAATTGGACATTATTTTCAGCGAGTACCGACCACTTAACTTAGACGTGCGCGCGTGTGTGCACGTATGTGCGTGTCATAGGTCCTATTATCGCGGCCACTTGGTGCCGGAATGACGATACCAGTCTACCCGCTGCTGAAGTTCATACTAGCTACTCGAGAGAGACACGACACCATGAAATGACTCGACCTATTTTAAATTCGCCACCAGATATAAAGCTGTTGGTCTTACAACACCGATTTATTCAAAACCTTTTCAACGTATGTGTGTTATAAAAAATATATTCAACAATCTTTGCTGCTCTCTCTCTCTCTCTCTGCGTAAAAGTAAAATTAAAAAGGTTACACGAGAGAGAAACGCTAGATTAAAAAAAAAAATATTCTCTAAATGTCCGAGATCGGATTTTTGCACGGAGCGTATTTTCCCGATATTAGTTCGGTCGCAGACGGAATTCGAGATATTGCATATATACTGTCAGACCGCGTCGCAGTAAAATATTTTTCCACCTCGTGTGTACGTATCATTTCTCTTTTTCTCTCTTGTTCCGTCACCGAAAGAAGAATCTGTATGTAGCCAGCACGAGGAACGGAACGGTTGTAAAACGTGGCTGACGCACACACCAGACGTAATATCATAAAGGCAAATCCGCTACGCATGATACCGAGAATGTTTACGAACGAGTTTTGCACGTGCAACAATCCCGTGCGCGCGATTGCACCGTGTGTGTATGTATGTAAAATTTTGATACGAAGTCATCCGAGAAGATTATTAAAACATCAACATCTTCAGGTGGGAAAAAATTCGAGAACCAGTCACAACGTGGTGTCCGACGAGAAAAGTCGCGCGTTTCGCGCGGCTGTTCGGATCCGCGAGCCGAAGTGAAAGGGGAACGCGACGGGTAAGTCGATCGGAGCATCGATAAAATTGAGAATGCACGCGGTCTGCCGCTTTTAATGAATGAACGTCTCTCGTGAATATAGTGAGAGGGGGGGAGGGCAGCAAGGGGCCCGAGACACTCACACACACACACACGAAGGGTGAGGAGGGGTACGAAGAGAATGACCAGAGACTGGAAGGGTGAGTACGTGTGCACGCGCACACACTCGCGCAGGCTGTGCGCGGCGGAGTTTAACGTTTGTGTAATGCCGGGATGTAGCCGGAACGGATAGCGGCTGCGGCGGAGATCTACATAATGTTTATTATGCTAACCTAGGCCAACGCGCTTGCATCAACAAGTGTTATATTATCATTCAAATAAAATGTTTTAATCTGCATACGTTTTATCGCCCTCCCGCGGGCATGCGGAATGCACCGCCGGCACGAGACACGCGTTCCACACGCGGCACGGCAGACACGCGCCCGTCGTTTCGGCTCGTTTAAATGTCCGCGCTGGGCGGAATTCCTTCCGGGGCGGCACCTCCGATGGCGATTTCGAACGGAACGAGCGGATCTCCCACGAAGAAACATTGATGGAAATTGCCCTATTACGCAGATATCACGTTTTTTTTTAGCAACAAAAGTTAAGGAAAAAAGCGACGTATTTGATGTGCATTAAACGCATATTGTGGAATATTCATTAGATTATATTTGTATTGTCAGTGACACGCTCATTTTTTATTTTTTATTTTTTGTTTTGCATAACTTTCTGAATCGACGTATTATAAGTATGTAAATCAAGACGATCGCTCTCCGGAGGCACGAAACAGACGAATTCGTCTTTGTGAAGGTCGGAGAAGTGTTCTCCGAGCTGTGCGATATTGTATTCAGAATTGGTCACTCGGAGACACTTTATCATCGCCCCGGGCGTCTCCCGAAGGCGAAAACTTCACGGCAGATTTTCGATTAGACCGAAAGAAACCCGACGAGATTTTCCGAAAAAGTTTCCCAGCAAAAGACTTTAATCTGGATGCGCTTTATCGGTCCCGCGGGTCGCGTCGTATATGCGAAACACATTGCGAAAAGTTGCGGCGTGCAGCACGCGAATGCGTGCACGTGTCGCCGCACGAGGATTGTTCCAGCGCGTTTCGTGTGTCGCGAAATTGTGGAAAGAAAAGCGAGTTGTCGCGGCTTCGTTCGCAATTTCAAGCGTGACGACACGAAATCCGTGTGACATAATTTAATTAATGATTTGCGTGTTGACGACGACGTGTAAGCGCGAAAATAATTCAAAAGGAAGGAAAAAAAGGCGAAAGATTCAAATACACACGCGATGAATCACGCAACATGCGCTGTGAAGCAATAAAAAACAAAAACCAAAACGAGGTCACAGAGTAATAATATTTTGTTAAACAAAAAATAATTCTCGAGTTTTTTGCAAAGATTTCTTGGTTCTTAGTTTTTTTCAAATATTTTCATTATTTTTTTTTATTTTTTTGTTCTTCAATATTACTCTACTTTTTGATCCACATTATAATGTTAAAAATAAATCCGAGGAAGACCGCTTCATCATTCGTGTTTTGATCGCGCGCGCGCGCGCGATATATCACACGACGAGATTCTCGCTTATAAATTCACCGTGATATAAAGAAATTATCTCGCGATCGCTGGGTTTATCGCAGCAAGAAACTCGCATCCGAACGCAGACGGACGCTTATCTCTCCTCTGTCTCGCAGCTCGTGGCTGCGCGATCCGGTAATCATTCTATTTACGTCTCTGTTTCTCCGTTTCTCTGTCCTTACGTCTCTCTCTTTCTCTCTCTCTCTCTATCTCTTCGCGAGGTTTATCCCGTGGCTCCCTTTGGGCCATTCTCGCGCGCGCGACTCGCAGGGTGAGAGATCTTTCCGTGTCCCACCTGTGTGTCTTCATTATTCAGCAATGCAAATAGATCGCTCTCCGGCGCATTACCATAATTAGATTCAATATTTGTAGCTTGTCACGCCGTTACTATAATTCATCAGGGGGACGCGACCGCGTCCCCCGTCCGGCGATTTGCAAGCTCGATCCCGTCCCGGCGAATGAAAAATGCGTGATTAATACGCGCCGCTGTGAAATTAGCGCGATCACTTCCGTACGTTTCACGTCGAATCCTATAAACACTTCTTCCCGACGATGGCGTAGCCGTGTAATCCCCGCGATGAGACGTGCGAACGTCTATGTATCACGTCAACGTGATACGAATCAGCTTCGGATAGTCGCAAAAACGTGACGCGCGAATTAATTTCTCGAACATCGGAAAACAAAATGACGGAATGACTAATTGCGGCTGTCGTCTCGAAGAATATAACCGGCAATAGTAACTGACGTTTTAGCAGGCGTTATACATCATTTTATCGACGCGCGTTTTGTAACAGAGAAGTCGTGAAAGGTTCAGCAATTTTTTTTTACAAAAGTTTTAGTTTCTTTAATGTATCAGAGAGAGAAATAAAAGAAATGAATTCTTAATCAAGTTTTTGCAGTTGCCGGGTTACACATTCTTACATATCAGTCCGATCGCTGTAAATCCCGTAATTGCTCGCTACATTATTCTTATAAATAATTTAGAAGGACTTTACCCGCGCGCGAAGAAAATGCGGGAAAACAGGTCTCAGAGTGTGTATAGCGCTATATATATTAGCGATATAGCGATATATATTGCATTTCGAAGGTCCAAGCTTTGTCGAAGGCCGTTCTAACTTAAACGCGAATGCTTTCCGCGCAATCCGTGGACACTCGAGAGTAGCTTTGCGATTGTGAAGGTCAACAACGACGACGACGACGACGACGGAACACGAGTATTAGCTAAATGATAAGCCAACAAAGCGATCGCGATAGTCAGACGAAAATAGACAGTAAATAAATCTGCTGACTATCACACACTTAGAGAGAGGCGTCTTCATCAACCAAGCGGCTGATTTGCATGAGCAGGAAGAGTATATGCACCGCAAGATGTATCGCGTGAGAGAGGCATTGATGGATTTGTCGCGCCATGCGCGATTGTTCGCGCGCGCGACGTCGGAGTTTGTCGCTCGCGGCTTCGTAACTTCTGACTCTCCCGGTCTTCTGCCGCGCTACTGCGTTTCAATTCGCGTTGCCGAGTTATCGCCAACGAAAACGCTTCCTTATTATTATTATTTTTTTTTTTTTTAATACACGCGCGACGTCTGTTCTCTTTATGAGAACTGACGAATATAATGTAGGTCGCGTTTATGTCACAGCGTGTCAGAATTTGTCATTCACGCACGGAGTGCGTTTCGCGAAGTCGAGATGCATTTTTTTTAATGTGCGTGACATTCGCGAGTGTGCCGGTACTTTATTCCGAGGTTGGGTAAAAAAACAACTTTCACGAGCACGCGAACGCGTCGTACGGTCTTGATCGCGCGCGTATCGCACACGGCACAAACTACGCAAGCAATTTGAGAAAATGATGAATTACTTTTGACGTGACCGACGTACGAAAAAACGAACGCGACACGTGTCAACATTCGTGACGCGAAACATTTTGCGGAAACGATCAGGGTTTGGTTGTTTTTTTTTTTTTGTTTTTTAATTTACAAAAACAACTATGTATTTCAATGACATCTCCCGGAGCTTTTTCCGACGAATGTTTTCGGGTTAGTCAGTATAGACCGCGGTGGACGTTTGCCCTCAATTAACTTTATAAGTGAGTAAGGAGGCGTGCGCCCGATCGTCCGTCAGTTCGTACGTACGTATCTCCATTGCATGCGATGTTCATTCTACAAGTGCCAAATTTCGCTACCGGGTGATTGTGAGCTTCTTCACGTTTGAGCGAGAACAAAAATAAACGAATGAATGAAAAATCGTTGTGTGCGTGTGTGTCGAGTAAACTATTCTAACAATTATCCTCTTCTCTTCCGTGTACACATGTACTATAGTGGGATTATATTTATGCGAAAAAAAAAAAAAAAATTTACTGCCACTCGTACGCGCCAATATACACGACTGACAATCGCTAATTTTCAACATCCTCTTTTCAATTATCTCTTCGAACGACGTTACACGTAAAAACAGAAGCCTCTCGGAAAGGTTATAAAAAGATCAATACTAAGTTTTCCAACTGAATGTATTACGCGTATATATTCTTGTTTTGGCAGAGATAAATATTTTTTTAAATAGACGAAATCCAAAAAAAAAATCCTAAGAGAAGGTCAAGTTGTTAGGATTGCTTTTCGCGCGCGAGAAGATACTTTCGCATATATTCCTCTATAATTCAGTCAAATCCAAACTGAGTCGTTTTTCGCGACCGAATGCGTTCCCGCGGGCAATGTGAGGCAACGTGGACATAAGTCAAGCGAATGTCGGCGAATCCTGACGGGATCTCGGCTACCTAAAAGAGCGGTAGGTCTTTCTCTCTCTCTCTCGAGAGAGAGAGAGAGAGAGAGAGAGAGAAGCGTGCGTTTCAATCTTTATCGTGCTGCACCGGCGAGTGCAACGCATAAACGTGCACGCGCACTCACGCGCACTCGAGCGCACTTCGCGCGTATATAAGCGTGCAAAATGAAAAGAAACAAAAAATTGACGACATACACGGATAAGTCCGAGTCCGCCTACGCGAGCGTGTACCGTATACAAGAGACGCGTATATACACCGTCGTCGTTCGTGTGATGCGCGTTATACACACGCGTTACGCGTGTATACGCACGTACGCGACACGTGGACGTACAGGTGTACGTTTCACGAGCGCATGCGTAGGCTCGTTTACTTAGCCAATGCCATACCTGAGTTATTTATCTGTCTTTTGCCCGGCAGCGCCAGCCGAGAATGCCTCTATATACGAGCCAACACTCCTAGAGAGCTCGTACCGCGCGTGGGTCCCGAGTTGTTCAAGGCCTACCTGGTTATGTTGCTGTCGGACGCGCACGATCGGTTCTCTCTCTTTTCCTTTCTTACGTTTTTATCCGTCCGTCTCTCGCTCTACGTTTGTCTCCGTCACTACGGTCTCTCTCCTTGCTTCTTTTTTTTTTTTTTTTGTACCTTTCCCGCTTGTACACATCCCTCCCACTCTCTTTCTCTCTCCGTTTCGTCAGGGCCGTAATCTCGCGCAAAAAAAAAAAAAAAACAGAAAATCGACGAAAAAAATAACCGAGAGCCGAACAAGGTCTTAGCATAAGGACGATCCCGAGGAATATCCCGCGAAGTGGATTCGGCACTTAAACATCGCGGCGCGTCACGATGGTCTCGAGTGGAACCGAGAACGATCATTAGACGATGACGTCGGTTCGCGAACGTGTTTTCGATCACGCCAAGTGTGCAGTACGACGCAACGTACGCGTATGTTGAGTTTATCGAATCTACTTACGTTTCTGCGAGAGAAAAACGCCGCCCGCGAAGCGCGAAACTACGAGCTACTACGTCTGAATCGCACATGTGTGTGTGTTTTGCTTTTACGAACCTGTAATTAATGATATTAATATTAGTCGGATTAAGTGGTGGTGGTGCAAGATGTTGCACCACCTTCTCGAAACTAAACAGGAAGTCGCGGAAAAACAAGAAGATTCGCTATTAAGATATACGTAAACGATGAATGTGTGGAAGCTTCGCGCGGCTCGCTCTCCGCGCGCTCGCTCGCTCTCCGTAGTCGGATTGTTGAGTGACGTCAGCATCACCGGAAATGGAATGTAGGTAGCGGTGCTTATTAAGCTTCAGAGCGCGAGAGAGGGAGGAACAGAAAGAGAAAGAGCGAGCGCGGCAGCGAGAAAAGAGAGCGAGAGATGAAAAGAGCGCGGCGATCAGAGAGAGAAAGAAAGAGGTCTGGAGTGAAAAACGGAGAGAGGGAAGGATGACGTTCAATTGTTTCCTCCGCACACGCGTGCCGCGCGTATACGCACGTAGGTACGTACCTACGTCCGTTCGTATATAGAAGACGACGAGAAACGACACCGCGCTGCGAAGATCCTAGTGTGGGCATCGGCTATTAAATCAATGCGCTGGTGTCAGGATCTGTTCACGCCTCGCTAATACGAGTGTGGAATGCCAACGAGGCGACTACCTTGAGAGAAAGAGGTTGCCGCTGCAATGTGGGAAATCTCGCGTATCCGCACCAATCGCGCGAGAGGGTAGGATTTTCTTTTCCCGGCAAATATTCTTCGAGCGATAAAAAAAAATGTTGGAATAAAAATGTTTACTTTAATACTTATATTCTTTGTGGGAAATCTCGTGTATCCGCACCAATCGCGCAAGGGGGTAGTATTCTCTTTTTCTGACGAATATTCCTCAAGCGATAGAAAAAATTTTGAAATAAAAATGTTTACTTTAATACTTATTCTTCATGAGAGAATTTCTCAGGGACTTGCTTGTGAAGTAAAAGTTAAGATAAATAAATAAATTTTCGCCATCCGATTACATTTAATAAAACATTTCGCACGGAAAGACGAGAAATTCGAGTTCGACTCCTGATCAAGGTGTTTTTTTTTTCGCAATGAAATTTTTAAAAATTTCATAAATTGGATATTTTACATATATGAGATGCAAACTAAATTCCATATGAATTTTCGAATTGAATTTAATTTGAATTTCCATGTGTATTAATTTACACATAAAAAATAAATTTGTTTAAAAAACATATTTGCACGTACATTCGGCATGCGTTTGGTTCGTGCAAGAGGGTAGGATTATCGATCTCAATACTTGATTGCACGTTATCACGAGTTTTAAAATCTGTTGTTTAATAAAATAATATTATTCCAATAAATAATATTATTTTATTATTTAAAATTCACAGTTAAAATAACAAATAACAGCAACCAGAATCTTATTTTTTCTCGATTATTTTGTTTTTTAATATGTTATTTTATATATATGTACGTAATAGAAAGAAGTGAAACAACATGCGTTTAGTAGCACTTCCTCGATTGCTTAAGTTGTTCGTAAGAAAAATGAGTAAGAGAGTTCTCGCGCGACCGCATACAGGAAAAAAGCTCATTTAACTAAAACCTGAAGAACACTTGCGGTTTAGGTGATTATTATCCTCACACGCGATAACACGATCTTGCTTCTAGTTTCTTATTCTATTTCCGTCCAAACGTCTGCATCTATATGATTGTTATATGCTCGTGCCTCTCGAGAGAAACAGCCATTAAGGGAGCGGCGAAATGTTCGTCGATAACTAATTAACAGGAGTAACGACAATTTGCGAGCCCGACATGCGCGAACGAGAAGTTTCGATCCGTAATTAAAGTCGACACTATCTTTGTCGCAAGGTTCGTATTATCATCCTACGATACATTCTCTGTCTTTATGCAAATTGTTTTTTTTTTATCGTGAAAAAGAAAATGTTCAAATAATAAGAACAACAACAAATTCTCGAATCGATTTCAACTAAAAAAAACACTTGTTTAAACGAAAGATATTTTTTAATAATTATAATAGAAAAAAATATTATAGTTTTTCAACTAATGATTATTATTTCTGAATCAGCCTGTACCAACCGGCAGCGAGAGAAGTCGAAAGATTTGTTCGCACCTTGCAAATGCCGCGAACAAAGCAGCAGCAATTCAAGATGAAGATCTAATAGAGCCGTGCGAGAGGTGTCGCTAGGTATAATTATGGTGTTCCAGATAAGGTCGAGCAAGCATGTAGCGCCGACTGCGAATGGCTACCGGTCTCTTGTAACGAGCGGCTACTTTTATCAGCCGACTATTAAATCAGTGCAATGCCGACCGATCGAAGCGCAGCGTACACGCCTCGCTAATGCGCGATCCGTGGAATGTCAGGAAGGCGATCTGGATTGGCGCTGCGATAGCGAGAGATCCCGAGAGAACCGGAATCGTCCGCCCGTATGGCGACTTCATCGAACCACCCTCTCGCACCTCCTGAGATTTTAGCATACAAATGGGTATCAGAGCGAAGTGCATGAACTCTCTCTCTCTCTCTCTCTCTCTCTCTCTTTCTCTCTGTGTGTGTGTGTTTCTTCCTGCTGTTGACTACTTTACTTTTCTTGGAAATTTATTCGAGATATTTCTGAATGCGCGAGTATAGGGATCACAAGCGTGCGTTATATAAAGAATTTCAAAAATAGAAGTTGCAATGCATCAAAAAGATCGTGGAAGCAGCGAATAAAATACTCGAAGATTTGCAGAAAGCGCGAATAAGATACTGTAAACGTTTGATAATAGAGAAGAAATTTAGAAAACATCTTTCACGTCAATTACCGTAAAAAAAAAAACTCCGGCAAAGAAATCGACGAAAAACGAATCGTTGCAGCACAAATTGCAGCGTGCACGCGTGAGTCCATGCAGACGTCGCCGCTACGCCTATAACAATAATTTCAGTAGGTGTGAACGAAACAGCCGGCGAGAAGGACGGAGCGCACACAGAGGGATGAGGAAAATCGGGGAGGAAACGTGAGTTCCAGAGCGCATGTCTGCCGTGAGAGGGGTTGAAAGGAGTTGATTAGCGCCTGCGCCGCTCCGTCCCTCCGCTTCTTTCCCTTCCTCCCTCCATTGCGAGTTTGCCCCTCTCTTATCAGCCCCACCTTGCTATCATCCCCTCTTGCGCAATTCCTCCGCTTCTCCTCGTTGTTTCCTCCCCTTCTGTCGTCGTTGTTTTTTTTTCTCGTCGTCTGTCCTATCCTTTCTCCCCGTCCGCCCTTCGTTCGCGTTTCCCTTTCTCTTCTCACGACTTTCCCTCTCTTTCTTCTCGGAGGAGATTCGCGGATTTTACTTCTCCCTCGCTTTTCACTGCATTAGAACATCTCTGTCGCCGCTTTCCCTTCCTTCTTCCTCGCTCTTGTCGGTCAGTTTCACCCCCTTTCGATACGCTGCTCATTGTTCGCGCGTGTCACGCATCGCCGAGGTGAAACCATCCGACGATTTCCTGGCTGGCACCTGGTTTCACGCGTTGCGTTTTTCCTCTCTCTTTCTCTCTTCGATGTCCATCGCAGAAGCCGTTGTTGTACCGATGACCCGCTCGGGGTAAGGGGAAAGGAGAGATTGTACGATCGGTGAGCCATGACGAGACGACGGAAGGGGAGAACGACTTCCGAAGTGACCGATGTCACTGTCAATGGTGGGGGAGCGGTGCTAACGAGGGTGTGACAGGTGTAACGTCAAATTAGTACGTTTGTGATCCCAGCTCGGGGGAGGGGGCGACTAGCGCCACTGGGGTGAAATCTGTAGTAAGTTAGCGGTTGTGTATGATAGCTATGTTTAAAAGGAGTCGTGTTTTTGCGCAAACGCCATTTTATAAGATGAGATTTATATGTTTTATTCGCACTTTCGGTGTGTGTTATTGCAAATTCGGTTCGTTACGTATCGTTACATCACTCGACCTCCACTTGCGAAAATATTATTACATAGAAGTGATTTGAAAATTAACTACTAGAATTTATCTTGTTTATTCACGCGTGTGTATTTACTTGGAGAAATCTCATGCATGTCGGGTTTTCCAGTCGCGCTTATTCTTCAACGAAAAGCGATAACACACGCGGAGAGGAAAATGTTCTACGTCAAATCTCGCCCCCTTCGCGTGATGCGCCGTAATAGGATGCACACTTCTACACGTAATTAAAGCACCGATTCGCATATTAACATAATAATCTGTCTCGCGTGGATGCGCCCGGATGGCGCGCAGGGCACTTAAAACCGTCGTTCTCTTTCGCCGGCACGAGGAACCGGAAGCACGTGTCTCCGTTGCGGAGACCGAGTGCGACCGTCGACACGCGCGTCGACACGCAAAAACCAAAAGGCTATGTTATTCATATCACCGAATCGATCTTTAAATCATACACGTTTCAATCTGAAACAGATTTTTATCCCCGGCAAATATGCGTAAAAAAAAAACTATTGTTTAATTTCTATCTAAAATACATACACGATAAAGTATATCTTAACTTTGAGAGATTTGTTTCCGTCAAAAAAAAAAAAAAATGCTACTTCACAAATTTGTCGAAGAAAACTGAGATCGACGATGATCGACACGCCCGGTGTATCTTACCCGAACCCGGCGAAGGAATGGCGGCGGCCCACCGCTGCTATCGATGACCGCGATTATGATTATCGGCATTATCCCCGCCTGGTCTTTTACTCTCTCGGCCGAGATTACCCGGAGCACGTTTGCGCGCTTCCGAAGTGAGTAGTAGATTGTAACGCGATACCTTCGCCGTGACGCCCATTCGCCTCGATTGGCGGAGATCGCCACGCCGTCAGGAAGCCGCGATCTCCGCCACCGGCGTGTAATCGTCGCGCGTACGAAATTTGCATATTAATGTCTCTCGGAGATTTTTACGTCGTTCCTAAGAGCGCGCGTGTTATTGTCGCGCGGAAGTTTTTGCGCACGAGACGATATTTCGGAAATCAATTAATTGCCTAATACGCAAATTTATAATTGCCGGTTGTATAAAATGTGTGTATAAATTTATTCCACGTCATAAATTTATTCTTTTTATTTATAGTAGAAATGCGTTTCCACATATTTTCGAGAAATTTATATTTATATCAAACCTAAGTGCGAAATTATACAAATTTTATGCGACATTAACCGTATCATTTTTTCAAAATAAGATGTTTAATTTCTTTGTTTTTTAATTTCTTTGTCCTTGGCAGTATTAGAGGATATTATTACAAATAGAGAATTATTTGTGATATGTATATATATATATATATTCCGACGGGAGATGAATAATGCATCAGACGGTTAATTTGCGCACGAGGAAGCCGCAGCAGGAAGCGAACGCAGGCAATGAAATCGACGTGCCGTTTCCCGGTCGCGCGATCATATTCTTTCACCTTTAACGGTCGTAAAAATAAGCGCGACATAAACCGCGAACAATGCCTGTAAAAACCAACTGTAAAAATACTCTCGCGCGCGCGCGCGGAGGGTGGATAGGAGTGGCGTGCGCGTCTTTTTCATCACCGCGAAAAAAAACGCTGGTAGACGAAGGAGTATTATTCCGTCGAATAGATATTCGGCGCTGTAAAAGGGACGACAACGCTACGGCTTACTCGGCCGAGATTTACGAGACAAACGAACGCGTTCGGAATATAACGGTCAGTCGTATTTTGTGTCGTTCGGTGTGTGGCGCGAGAGGTGACTAAAGTGCCTTTAAACCCGTTACACAATTGAACATCGCGTTTGGCTGGAAGAAACGAGCTGTTATGCGGTTGTTCTACCGCACATACGGCAAAAAAAGGCGGCGCCTTCATCTGGATCCTCTTCTTGGCACCTGCTAACTTCGCGATCGCTAAATCGTCGCGGATCGCGATCCAATGATTGAAGAGTGAATTAAAACACCCCGAAACGGGGGGAAAAAAAAATAAACAAACGTGTCAAACGCGATACGTTTCGGAAAACAAACGAGCGAAATAACTGGAACAATTGCTTTGTGAGAAGTGAGAAAATTTATATTGCGTTCGAGAATAAAAACAATTCCGCAAAGTGGCTTGAGAATGTCATTCGGAGCACACACTTTATGTCACTTCCGGAGTTCTCAGCGGAACTTGACTTGCGCCAAATCAGAATTGACTTTGCTGCGCTTTTCTGCTAAACGAGCGCTTATTCGAATAACTCGTATTTCACACACAGCTTATCGCGCTTAATTCAGCTTCAGAAGTTTTCGGTTATTTACAACGCGCGCAAACAACAACAGCGATATATATATATCAACTAGATATAGTTTTTCGCGCGCGCTATTCTCGGGCGATTTTATTTTTGGGCATCTCGATGGAGAAATCCAATCCCATGTGGAAAGAATCAGGCCAAACGTGATATATTTCCAATTAATTCACGAATGTGTAGAATAGTCGTACGGAAATAACACGTACAAATACATTGCAACAGCGCGGCGACGTCTGCGCGATCTAAATATTTCGCGCGGATTTAGCGTGACGCGACAACCAATAATTTCAACGAAAAGCGTCATTGCACGAGACCATCTGTGATATAATGAACATCATCGACATCATCGACGGTTGCGATAGCAGAAATCTTGTTATGCTAAATCAGGGATGATTTCGGCCGCGATAATAATTTGCTACGCTATGTTCTCTGAATGGCGGGCGTATTACAGTTTCATCAATCTTTAATCCACTTGCGGCAATTCGCACTTTGACGTTAGACGATAAAAATTTTCAAAGCACTCACAATCCAAGAATGTTCGAATAATTTCTGAGAGTAAAATTAAATGGAATATATAACGTTTCAGATATTTTAAGAGATATTTTAAATCAATATATTAAATCAGTCGACGAATAATTTTCCCATATCCGTATATGTACGTCTATGATTAGTTAAATGTGAAAGAAAATAAAAGTTTTCTATTTTGCATGTTTTCCTAACCTTCGATCATGTTATAAAGTTTACTGGATGTGCAAATGTTTTGTTATTGTTTTCCTATTTAAAGTAATTTTTTTAGTAACATAATTTGGAATAATTGATCTAATTGAGAGCGTGACAGTTAAACAGATAAAAAAAAAAGCGGAAAATGAGTGAAACAAACAGAAGTGTACACCTTGTGCCAAGTTCTTGAGCAGATATGTTTTTAGTGGTTTAATTATGAGTAATAAAAAGCGATCACAATATATATCGTATTCGATAAACAATAATTAAACGATAACTAACTTAATCTTAAAGAATTAAAAGCGTAATCTCAGAAAGAAAGAAATATGTGTTGATCGTTATCGAATGAATTCAATGTTAGAGCCTTTTTTGTTTCGAGTTACGTCATCCGACTCGAGCAATAAAATCCCTGGGAGGAGACGCGATTGCTTCTTCAAGGTAAAACGTGCCACGATATTCGATTTTGCGATAAGCAACAGCGACACAAGTCTCCGATGCGTAACCGTAGGCGTAGCGAGAAACACCTTCGGAGTTTGATGCGCGTTCGATGATGAGCAAATACCAAGCTCTTACTCGGAGGCTCACCAACGTTAGAATAATATTTTCCGACGCTCTTTACATAATGGACCGTTTCCAAATAGCAAGACAATTTTATGAGATAATTTAATGATTTAAACATTTACGTGTACATATTAAGACATTAACATTATAGTAAAAAAAAATTTACTATTATTTGTCAGAATTGTCAATTGTTAAAATTATTTATTGATTACTTGTCATAATCATCAATTTTTTAATATTTATTATTTTTCAATTATTTTCTATTGTTTACACTCGATTATAGCACAAGGCTGACACTGTAACGTACTCATCGCGCAAACGACGTCTAATCGATTTCACTAACGCGACGCTATTTCAAGCGTTTTTCCATGTCGCTCGATTATTCCGCTTGTCACTCGGCTGTAACAGCAATTTCATCATATCGTGTGATAATTATACGATGCCGATGTGTACGAGATGGAATAACCGAGCGATCGAGACGAGATATACACTCTCGAGGTATCTCACCCGATTGCTCTCGACAAAACAGATCCGGACTTCGTTCGTTCGTTTGTATATATATGTATAACAAGAGGAGAGACAATCGCGAGGAAAAGGTCTCGACGAAGAAGAGAGTTATTCAGGTTTCGATCGATTATGCGCGCGAACACAGATTTTTCGCCGTTTTCAACGCCGTCACTCACGTCGTTCATTAAGCTCTTAATTAATGCAATGAAAGACTTCAATATCATGATTATTCCGTCGCGGTTAAGAGTCCGCGAGTGAACTTTTACCATAATTATTCATGGATACATCAACGGATGAAAATGAGACGCGAGAGTAAAAGTGTTCGCCCACGATAACTTTAGCGAGGAAGAAAAAAAACGCCCCGACCGTAATAACGCCTTGTGTATCTATCGCGAGATAAGAAACTGTCGATTTTAACACAAAATTTCTTCTTATAAAGAATGAAACGATTGATCAGTCAGAATAATGTATATATATATATGTGTTACTTCTCTGCAAAATTTATTGGATGTGAATTTTCATTGAGCTTTTTAATCACTCGAAGCAATGTGTGTGTGTGTGTATGTGTCCCGCTTATTTCGTGCATGAAACACCGGCGAATCGATTGAGGCGCAATCCATCAAGAGAACGTTGAACGGAGATTGTCAATAATGATCAAGACCACAAGAAATAGGAATGTCGCACTTCAGCATTTATTTGAACAATCAACATTATATGTTACAACAAGAAGTAATTTACATGGGGGGGGGGGGGGAGAGGGGATCTCCTGCAGGACATAATTCTATTCTCACGAGGTTGACGCACATAAAATATTGACGAGGTAGAGAGAGAGGTGAGAAATTGTCTCGACCACATGTACATGTATAGGTGATGATAATCCGGCAAATAAAGCAAAACGCCAGGTTTGTGTTGTATTACTTTCATTGTTGTTTATTGATCGAAATTCAGTAGCAATTTAGCTTCCGCCATTTCTACCAAAAAGAAAACAAAAAAAGAAACGGGTTCACCACCACACGCCAGATCTTTATTTTTTTACGTTAATAATAATAATAATAATAATAATAATAATAATAATAATAATAATAATAATAATAATAATAATAAAGGTTTAATTGTATTAATTAATATACAGAGACTTTTCAAGGAGAAAGAGGGGCGTAGAGGGAAAGGAGTTGTTTGTTTACAGATGCGTGTCGTTCGACAATTTCTATCGTAATATACGTGTATCTCCTAGACGTATTCGCGTTTACATCTTTGTGTCATTTCATTATCTAACATTCGTATGCGCATTGCTCGTATATAAATTTAGCAGCAGCATTCGCAACGCGTACAACATTTTCAAGAACGCGCGAGGTCAAGAATCGAAATTCCTTCAAATCGATATAAATTCTCGTGGCAGTTCACGTTTTTTGATCGTTCAAAATACGTAAAAATGTTTTTTCTAAGAGATTTATAACGTCGTAGATAAAATCATTTAAAACGCAGTTCACTAGAAAAATGAAAATTTTGATAAAACAGAAGGAATCAAACTACACGTAAAATATAATATTTGTCGTGTGAACTGTTCAATGATAAAAAAGTGAACTTACCGAAATTATATCGATTTTTGTTTGAAACACGAACGTGGTTTAAAAGGACGCGGTTGCTTCGCAAAATTGCGATTACATTTTTTGTCGGTTCCATGAAATGGAAATGAGAAAGAAAACCATCATCCTCACGAAAGACGATCCAAATAGCAATTGTCCAATTTCATGTTCGCATACACGTAGCGATTCGCTCGCGGAAAAAAAAAAAGAATTTTCTTTCAATTTCCTCGAACGAATACACAACCGCGCTCTTTCTCGATCTTTCCACGTGTTGTTTCGCGACACTTTCGAACTCTCTTGTTGTTCGCCAACACAATCGCAACGACACCGCGCGATCGCACAACAATCGACATCAGTTTTTCCACCAATCGCACGCGCGCACGGTCGCATTCCCGGCCGTTTTGTCGCTCGCTTTTCGCTCTGTGTGTGTTTTTACGAAAAAAAAACAAAAAAAGAGAGAACTGAGAGAACGTCAAATTTCGCGTAGCGTTTCATTTATCTATCGCAATTTTCTCTCTCGCTCGCGGTCTCGACGCCTGAAGAAAAAAAAACGAGCGGCTCGATTTGTTCAGCCAATAAAATCACCCGGCACGATCGATCACCGTTAATTTCGATCTCGGGGACGCCCATTCTTTTTGTACGAGAGCTAAATTATAAGCGTCTGTCGATCTCGCAACGATTCACAATTGTGCGCCTCGCTCCACGATGCCGATGGGTAAAAGTCGTTTGTCGACACAACAAAATCACTTTGCCAGCCCGTGTTCCCTGTTCCTCCCTACCTTTCAACCAAATTATACACCTAAAAAAAAAAAAAGATCACTGTAAGAAGGTGTTGTCGGGGTTTCACGGACAAAAAATGATGTTGTTTTCTCGTTTCGTTTCGCGCGACAGATTTAAACGCGACCGTGGCAGATGATTTCGTTGGCTCAACAAAAATCTCTCGCAATTTTGTTAGAGTCTAACTTTGTGTTTTCCTTTTCTTCCTCGCCTCTCATCTTCTTTTTGCTCTCTCCTTTGTTAGTTTTTTTTTTTTTTTTTTTTAGTTAGGAAAAGAAAGAAGGAAGAACGAACAGAAAAACGAACATAATAATAGAAAAGTGACAATTCAACGCGCGAATATCACACACAATTCTCTAACGACTTATGCGACAATTATTATTGCAAAACTACGCGACTAATTGCGAAAAGTTTGCAGCCGATACGCCTCTCAAACAATAATTTGCCTAATAATATTTGTTTCTCCATTTATGGTTTTTTTTCCAAAAAAAAAAAAAGAAAACCTCACGTAAAATCACACGTGCGGCAGTGCACAATCTTCGCGCTCAACACGGAATTCAAAATCTTCACGAGAGTTGATTGAATTATGCGGCAACGGAGTATAAAAAAAAAAATATATATATATATATACACATGTATATGCAAGTGGTATAAGTTGTAATCTTTTGAATCATTTTAATGAGCATCGCGTGTGTCACCTCACTGCTATGTCATTCATAAATGCACAGTTTGCGTTTTAAAACCCAGCTTTTAAACTAAACAGCATTTACGTAATGACAATTATCGCTTTCTCGATCGCATTTCTTGCAGAAGATACACGAGAAATGAGTGTTGCATATCAAAAAATCGCAAACTGTTCGACGTGTTTGACGAATGTATTTCGAGAATACGTGCGACATAAAAACGGGGGTGTTGCCAGAACTTTTTGCCGGTAATTTCAAAACAATCCGTTGTACGTTTTTCTTTTTTCTTCAGATCACTTTTCGCTCAATCCGGAGTTTTAATGAGATGCGAATGAACTCAACGAAAACGAAAATATCGAACGTGTGTAAACACGAAAAATGAAGAGAAATGTGCTGGCGATAAGCATCAGCGAACAATTGAGCAAATAATCACAGAAGCTATGACCGATAATAGAGAGACAGAGAGGAGACAGTCACAATGTCGCTATATGTTACACATAGTATAAAGCTATTTTTTTATTTTTTGTTTTTTGAGCAAATTGAGCAGAGAACAATGCGTTACTGTACATAAAAAAATACAAAAAACTTTCCACTGTGTGTTCCTCTTAGAAAAATTCTATTATCATCATATTCGCAAATATTTATTTTATATCGCGTGCTGAAATTTCATTTTCCAGATTCGAGACTCGAACTTTATCTTAATCTTCGCCGAGAAAAGACGCGACAACGCGGAGATCTCCGGCGCGCAAGATGAATTTCATTCAAATTCCCTTGTTCGTAAAGAGACACGGAGATACCTGTATCATAAATCACACAAATCGCGCAAGTGAAGAGTAAGAAGTTAAATTGAGTACAACGGCAACACACACAAAATTATTAGCGCTGTAAATATATAAAATTTACATTTTTTCAGAAGAAAGCAAACTCCTTTACGTTTACGCGTCACGACCATCGATTAGCGAGAGAAATATAGACCGTTTTCCATACATCATCATTGGCGTCATTATCGTAGCGTGGGGAATAATTATGCGGAGAGACGCGCGTTTTCACAGAGTGGGATGTGAAACTGTCCGAAAGACATTAGTGCGCGCGAGCAACGCGTCGGGCTCTATGCGACTTAACGACGTCGAACGACATAATGTCTGAAATTTCTTGAAGCGAACCCGCGGGAATGGAAACGTTTCTATTACACCGGGCATCGGTAAATGGACCTAACAAGGATTTGACTCGTCCTCAACGACGACGCGGCGGCGATTACGTCAAGGAGGGGCGTCTGTATTTTCAACGAACGTGGAAGGCTAACGAGCGTCGCTAATGCAGGAAGGACTCAACGGCTCTATCCACGGCGCGGCGGAGGATGGACGGTCTAATATCGGATCTCATAAAATTCTAGGTCTCGTCTCGCAGGCAAATACGCTTCCACCGAGTTGCGGAGCCATTGTGATAGTCGCAGATAAGACCTTAAAGCTCGCGCGATAACGCGGAGAAGGGAATACGCGCTAACTGATTTGTAAGAGACGTTAATCCACGTTGTGCAAAGGGGGTAAACGCGTGCGCTCTGCGATCGATCGTAATGGATGGTGCTAAATTTTCAAGGTCTCGGTGCTGCAGTGAGAATGCAAATCGTCGGCGCATTAAACACGACGGCCGATCGTACGCGCCAAACGATTCTTGTCGAAAACTTCTAACGACAAATTTTTTCTAATCCGAATTTCCCAAGTTTGCATTTATCAATAATTTTCTTCAAATAACATTCGTACATTCGTATATTATTTGAAGGCAACGCGAACATAAAAACGTCATCTTTCTATACAAATGTATTAACATCGAAGACTAGATTCACTTAATTAAACGTTATATACACGCGGTCGTTGCTGACAAATCCCAAGTAGGGCGCTTAATGGGGCTAAGAGATTGGTCCGAACGCGAGACAGTGGCGTACAGTGCCATTATCGAAAACGTCGAAGAATTACGGAAATGAACGACTCGCGATGCGTTAAGCGCATTATAACGATCAGGAATTACGGGATGATTAGCGGGTCGCGCGATGGTCGTGTAACGCCGGGTCCGTCCCGAGGAGTCGATCCTCCCGGTGGGTCCTCAGCGAGGAGGAAACATTTACGGTGAGGCCCTTCTTATTAAAGTCTCGTGACGCGCTCACCACGGCGAACGATCCCGCGTCCCCATAAAAATCTCTCTCTCTTCCCAAATTGGACCGTGAATTACAAGCCGCGACTGCGGCGCGCGTTTGCGCCCCTAAACGACTCTTTTAGTCCAGCCAAGTAGATACCGTTATTAACGCACCGGCCAATTTATACGTATACACACGCACACACACACATACCTAGTGCATCGTTATGCGGTCTCCGGCTGCCAGACGCACGCGGGCACGAATCCGCGGAAGCGTATAAATTACCGTCGGTATTTCGGTAAATATGCGCAATGTCAACGCGGTGTTTCGGGCATTAATAGACGATGACGGACGGGTTCGTTGAACCGACTTGTTCAAATAAAAAAAAAAAAAAAAAAAACGTGTCTGTCAAGAGGGCGCGAGGTGTGCGATTTGAGGTGTGCGATTTGAGATGTGCTAAGAGTCAATATATAAGTGTTTGAGTGTATTACTACCATTTACAATCATTATTCTAATCATATACAACAATGCGCATGTGCGAATTTCATGCAGTTGTAATAATTGGAATAATTACTGTTTCCAAACTTCGTTTCGATCGTTTTTGCGTGCCAAGAAAATGTTATAATGAGAAATTATTATATATTATAATAACGTCGCGCGAAAAACAAGAAACACATTATAGAAGATTTTCTGACATTTAAAAACACGACGAAGACAACGACGTCTGGAAAATAATGCGATCACTCGCGGCTGTATTTGTCAATGTCACGAATTTTGTAAAAGTGATCGTACACGCGAGATTGAAGTTTGCACAGCGGGAACAATCGTAAGCTAGTAAATCAGGATTGACGAGTATCCAGGATTCTCGTTAACTCGCTGATTCCCGTCGCAGGAAGTTGATCGGACACACCGGACAAACAAACGCGGAAAACAGCACCTGCGCGTGTTCGCGATCAGCCAGCAATGGCGACACGTCGATGACGTTGAGCAAGTGAATTCGCACGATACCAGCGCATATGTATCGTGTCTATCGATGTAAAAAAAGAAAAGGAGATGACGTTGCTTTTCGCGTAGGCACTCAACGGCGACGCGATCAATGGAGTGCCACATAACGACGGATGTAGAAAATAAATCGCTAGAAAGAAGACGAAGTGCGCGTCGGCGCCGCGAAGTTCGCGCGACCACCTACGCGTATCACGACACCGAGAAAGGGATGCAATAAAGGCAGAGAATCGATCGAGAAGGCTCAATAGATAGTAAAATAAAAAAAAAAAAAAATAAAAAAGCAAAACACAAAAAGGAGAGATTCGCGAAGAAGTCGAAGAAGACAATCTCTTTTCTTTCGCGGAATGTCGCGCTTTGCATTACATACGTACAAATTAAGAACGCACTTCCCCTCCCTCTGAAGTGGATAATTAACAACGCGAGAATTATACAGCGATTGTTAATTATGTTAAAAAATATTGACATGTTTGATTAGTTGGCGCGATTTAATTGATTGCACGAGAAAGAACGCAAACATCCGGCATACAAAAGATGCTGAAGCGATGACCAGAGACACGTGACCACCTACGCGCCCGAGCGACTTTAAAATAACATTTAAAAAAAAAGGCGGAAAGTGAAATCTTGACGCGAAAGCAAAAACGGAAGATGCAATTGATAGATCTCGCGTTCCCGATTTCGAGCGCCTGCTGCTCGAGACGTAAAGTAAACGTTATGAAACATCGAGTAAAAAGTTTTGTGATTTTTCATTAAAAAAAAAAAAAAACTGGTCTAAAAATCCGATCCCACGGACTAACAATATTGCCGAGGGAATTAAATCGCGCGATCTATCTAAATAGTGAACCTTGCGAAGGAAAGATACTATTTTCTGACAGATGTAATTTAGGACGCGCAATTTTTACGGCAGCACAAGCGAATAAATAATGTGCGACAACAGAGACGATATAAAAACAATATCCTATCAATAAATATCAGGATTATACTAGCGTAAAAGCGTTATCCTTTTGTGCTATTTCTGTGCAAATTCGAGTAACACAATTTCAAGATGTGACATTCACACATGTCACAGCTCTCTTGTACTTTACTTTCTACCGTTTCTTTTTGTTGGAATCGTTTTTTCTTTTTCACGTATACGAAAACTTCAGTTATTTTTTAATAATCCCGTATTGTCTAACATTACCGTGTTAACAATAGAGATCGATTTGATTCATAATTATAATCATTTTAGTCTACTTTTGTAAATTGTTTTTTTTTTTTTTTTTTTTTTTAACTAGTCTCGGCGATTCGAGTTTTTGTATCGTAAACAGCTGAACACAGTCGAAACGTTTGGTTGTTTGTTTTTTATATATATATTTTTGAAATACAAACAGATTATCATCAAGATCTCGCTTTTACACTCAATAAGTCTACACGTCTCGTGTTTGCTGTTAATTTGCTATGAATAATTTATCTTATTATATCATCATCGAACCGCAGACTCTTTGTTTTCGATATTTCTTGTATCTGTTTCTATTATTTTTTCCAGTCATTTCAGGTACTGATATAATGTTAATTTCACCGACGGCAAGAATGACTGCTTCGTCACCTTTAATGTTTCCGTTTTGTATCGCACGCGACAAGTGCAATAATTAGTTATGCATGAGAGAAGATTTGCAGACGTAATATAAAAAAGAAAAACCAAAACAGAGAAAAAAGTAATCTGCGCGAGATAATTCATGTAATAATTCATAGAGAGACGATCGGCAAACAAACCAAAGAAGATCGGAGAAAAGCGCAGGCTCTTATCTGTATAAAAAAAAAAAAAAAAACAATCTTAAAATTTTGTACACTATATCATGCAAATCGTCTCAATCTCTGATTGAATGTCATGAATTTGAACTTTCGCGTTTTTTTCTTCTAAATATAAATATATTTATTATTAGAATATATTTAGAAAAAAAATTATTAACGACAAAAGAAACGACGAACGATCTTGCGTGTTCGATCAATCGGCGTATAATAATCTCATCGGATAATTAATGATTTCCGCGTAAAGCACATCAGTTTATCACTATCTAACGTATTTCTTGATGATGCAAAATATTCTCTTTCAGTGTGTGTATAGATAGATACCGCGAATCGCGCACGTCAGCTTCGCATCTGCCTAAGCCTCTTTGAACAAAACAAAAAAAAAAAAAAAAAAACAAAACAAAACACACAATTGTGACATGAGGAGAAGACGAACGAAACGAGAAGCTGAGAGGTGGAGGAAGAGTGCGAGAGAGAAAAATCTTCGATGTTATGCCCGGCAGCGATGGAAGATGCGCGACATTCTCGGCTCCGCGCTCGACTCCCGGGCAATACATGTATTCGATGATATGACAATAATAATAGTTAAAAATATATAATAATCGCAATAATAAAGAATAATAATAATAATAATAATAAGTGACAATAATAATGGTGACGAATAGTATAATAGCAATAATAATATATATAAAATCACCGGGTTAAAACGCCGACTGTGTCACAATTACAACATTTTTACTCAAGACTGGACAATAAACGTTACAATAATAAAATAATTATTATAATGCACAATAATAGTAATCATAATAAAACGTAATAATTATATAATATAATGATGAGAACATAGCTAAAATCTTTTGATCTATACATAGACATAGAACTTTCGAATATATCGGTATATTCCGCGCGCGTTTTTTTGTCATATAATATATATATATATCTTTTTTTCTTCTCTCTTTATATTAATAATTATATAATGATACCGTTTTTGTATAATAATACAATATTTTCATTTATATATATATATATATATATGTATAGACTCGCGTGTGTATGTACATATGTATATTTATGTGTACTTACTTTTTTTTATACAGAAGGGGTTTTTCGCGTGAGGAGGGATCTGTCTTGCTGTCTCGCTAAGATTTCGCACACGCTTTTCCGACACGCGTTCCCTCTTCGATGTGCGCCCTGTCTCTTTTTTATATATCTAGTTAATCTGTCCCTCTTTTTTTTTTAATTCGTCGCGCCGCATATCCTTTGTTTTTTTTTCTCTCTCTTTCTTTCTTCCTTCGTGTCTCTTCATCTCTTTCCTCCATTTATTCCAGCTCCCGCGTCTAGTTTTTTCGAACGTTCTCGCTCGCCGACAACGACGATGACGACAACGACGACGACGACGACAATAAAACTCATACTCTCTCTCTCTCTCTCTTTCTCTCACTTAACTTACTAGCTTTATCTAGTACATTATTTACAGTCCATATTTACTTATGTTACATCATCCGCCAGGTTTGCACCGAGCAAATCCCGCGCGAACACAGCATTCGTCCCTTACGTACGCTCTTTTCTTGACGCCCGTTCGTCCGTCCGATTTGCGAATTTCAAGATTTCTTCGTGAAAGAAAACAAGGGAAAAACACCCTTGCGATGCATGTTGCGTGTCCGATAATCGAATCTTCTCGCGAACGAGAGAGAGAAGAAACACCTCGATTCTTTTCGTCTGCACTCTCGTCGAAGTCCACTCCGCGCACTCTGTTTTTAAACTATCCCTTCTTGGATTTCCGTCGGCAACCACTTCCGTTCACCGACGATGACGAAACAACAATAACAAACAACAGCAAACAGCCAACAAGATCTGCGAATCGGCTCCACGAACGGACGAACGGGTCTCGACCTGGCTGGCGCGGAAGAGGAGTAATCACCACGGCTATCCACAGTGGTATTCTTCGAGAGAACGACATTGGATCTTCTTTGGTCGTCGAGTCACTTTGTCGATGGAGAGAAACAGCCGTTATCGCGAGTTGAAGACGGCGAAAAAGATACTTTTGACGACTTTTAGATATCCTAATGAACTTGAACACAGGATGGCCATCGATGCTTTGTTGACAGCTGCAACATTTTACGACGACATGTCCTCTGTTTCTTCAATATTTCATTCTCTCTTCGGGTTTGTGAGCGCGGTCAAGGTCGAAAAAAGATCGGCGATCGGGCGCGTCAGCTTCTCAGCCTCCCCAATGGACCGGTCTCGGCCTCGTTAAGCCCCGTTGAACCTCGTCGAACGAGCCACCATTCGGTACCTTCGTTCCGGTAACGAGCGCCGTCCGGCAGACAGAAAGGGCGCCGCGAGTCGATCAGCTACGAAGTCGTGTAACTGCCGGTGCGCGCCTGAAGGTAGTGATGATAGAACGGCGGCAGAGTCGTTGTCTCCGCCGTCGACGACACGTTCGTCGAATTTTGCGAGGTTACCGCGAGGCCCAACGGGGGAGGCCCCGGCGAACGCTAGTGAGCAGCAAGCGAGTGGGCCGTGAGGGCCTGAGGGCTGAGCATCGGCGGACTGTGGCTGTGGCCCATAGGCGAGCCGTGCAGGTGATCCTGAGGATGATAACTTTGATGGAGGCCGCTCTGGCTTTGATGTCCCGGTGGCATGCCCTCCATGATACCGTCGCCTAGCGTGTTAGGCGGCGTCATCCTCTTCTCTTTCTGCCGTCGATTGCAGAACCACACCCTGACGACCTCTTTCTCAAGCTGCAACGAATCCGCCAGCGAGGTGATTTCCTGAGCCGAAGGTTTAGGCTGCTTGTGGAAGTGTTGTTCGAGCGCGCCCTTTACCGATACCTCTATCGACGTTCTCTTCTTCCGCTTCCTGCCTTGAGCGGCGATTTTGTCGATGCTCGTCGGCGAGCCGGTCGTCGAGTCCGCCTCCTCGAGCCACTTCTGCAGCAGCGGCTTCAGCTTACACATATTTTTGAAGCTCAACTGTAGAGCTTCGAACCTGCATATTGTCGTCTGCGAGAAGACGTTGCCGTAGAGAGTACCGAGCGCGAGCCCGACGTCCGCCTGGGTGAAACCAAGCTTGATGCGCCGTTGTTTGAATTGCTTGGCAAAGGCTTCGAGGTCGTCCGACGTCGGCGTGTCCTCCTCACCTGCGCTGTGATCCCTGTCGAGCGGATGACCCCCGTGCAAGGGATGTCCCGACGGTGGACTGTGATTATGCGCGTCCCTCAAGTGGTGAGGTAGACCGGTCTGATGGTTGTGCAGCTGATGTGGATGCTGATGCGGATGTTGATGCAGCATACCGTTCATTGCCGCATGGTACTGCTGAAGTGTAGTGGGCGAGGCCGCACCACCGCTGGGATTGTAGTGCGCCGACGGGACGACCGGTGCGTGCCAAGAATGCGGCGAAGCCATACCCGGGGATTGATGCGGACCCCGATGGTGCATGCCCTGGTCCGCCGCGGTCGCCGCGGCCGCGGTCAACGGTTTTACGTCGAGGCTCGTGTTCGCCTGATGAGGATGATGATGGGGATGATGCGTAGTGTGATGCATGCCCATCGAGGCCGCCCAGGGATCACTGCCAGGTTGCAGGCTCACCCAGGGATTCGCCGACGAGAGACTCGCCGGATGGGAAAGTCCGTTCGGCGACGGTGAAGATGACACCTGATGGTGATGGTGATGGTGGTGATGATGCTGCGGCGCCGGCATGTACTTCATCTCGCCGGCGTCGGCGGCGCTGCGGGGCGAGCCCGAGGAATAGCCACCAACGGCGATGTTCATCCCGATCGTTGTACCCGAACCACCATCCAGGTCGGTAGACACTGCGCTACTAACCGGCATGTACGTGGTAGCGGCCATCTACTTTCCGCTCGTCGAGAGGCTTCACGAAACCCTCTCGGTGTGTGCTTACCCGCCGTGGAACGCCCACGGGGTGTATATTACTAGCCAGCACACAGAGAGTCTTCCGAACGTTGATGAATTTTGAGAATAAATTTTTCACAAGAATATTGACGATGATTAATAATTTCCTTTTTGTTGATCTCAAGATGTTGTCAAGTAGTCACGTCACGATAACGTAAACTTGAATGAATCTTCGCGAAACTGTTCCCTTAATAATCACTGATCACTGGCACAATCCACAGTTTGCGATGATACACCGGACACCAGACGGAGCTGGTTGTCGCTCTCGATGAGGTTTCGTCCATAGTTTCTCGAGTTGTGTCATGTACGCGACAACACGAAAACATCGACGAATCCTTACGGAAGAGAGACACAATATTTTATTCTGTTCTAACAGGATGGGTCTTCGTGAAAACGAAGCGCTGCTCCGAAAATCGGAGCACCGCTCTATCGCGGCGCTCCGGAACTCGCTTCTTCCTCTCTTTTGTAATCTTCCGTGATCATTCGTCCCCGCACGAGAGAATCACACGCGTAATCAAAACCTTTCTTCTTGGGTCTCGTGGGTAGAGACCGACCCTCCAATTGAGTCGGGAAGTCACTCGCGACGAGAATATCGATTCAGCCGAGATCACTCATTCCTGATGTGGTTGTCAAACTCGTTGTCGAATAATCACTATCTCGTATTGACGACGACGCCGACGACGAAGACAATGTCTACGTTGATGCGAGGATTATTCCGCACTGGCGTCGTGTCCGTGGCTCCGGCGTGTTGGACGCGTACCGATGGCGACGATGCACGGCGCGACTACACTTAGGGGTTGCCACCGCGGACCGACGACCGAGCAGCGTACGAGCGACCGACCGGCTCGGCGTAAAGGGACGTACGACGGTAATCGCGGAACGGAAGAGACTCGACTCGGCGGGAGCAGAGTAGGTATATGATGTCGTGCGTATGTGTTCCTCCTGGCGGTGGATGTCCCTCTCTTTACGTGAGTGTACGTGTGCGTATACATACGGTGTGTGCGTGAGATCGTGTGGGTGAGAGAGTACGGGGAGAGAGTGTGTGTATGAGAGAGGGTGAGAGAGCGAGAGAGAGTGTATATATGTAGGTGTGTATGTGTGTGTGTTGGCGGAGGAGAGACGGGTTAGAGAGATCTCGCTCGGGCTCTCATGCGTTATGCATGTCGTAGCTGAGAGCGACTGACTGCCTAGCGCCGCAGCCTGCTCGAGGTTCCCGAGGTACCCGGAGCAGTTTGTGGTGGAGGATTGTCATGCGCGCAACCGCCGTGAATATCCCTACCACCGTTGTCTGCGTCGCTTGCAATTGGCCGGGCTTGCAAGGTGGCCGTCGACGTACGTCAGCATCAGGCGGAACCTACTATGACCGCGCCTACGAAGGCAGGCGAGGCACCCCAGGCGCCAGTCCTTCTCGACCCCCCCTCGTCGTCGTTCGGCTACGCTCTCGTCTGGCTAACGACGCTCGTTCGCTGA